>NW_020454094.1:4679419-4734107 GCF_003342845.1 Nothoprocta perdicaria
AAAAAAAAAAAAAAAAAAAAAAAGGTGACAGTCAAAAGTGTTAATGAAGACATCAAAAGACTCAGTCACGGCTCAACTTTAAATCTCGTTTAAATACAGAGAATTTTGTCCTGCTTTGTTTCATGACAAGGTCAACCTGAAAAAAAATATTATGTGCAATATTTTATGAACTGCACTGAAGACATTAGGAAAAAAATAAAATAAATTTAAACCACATGTAAATTTAAACCACATGTAAATTTAAACCACATGTGGTACAAAAATGTACCACATTTTTGGCAATCCATACTGTTTTATCTGCAGGAAGTTTTTAATAAGAAAACCCTTTGGTTTCACAGTGTTTTAGATGACTGTAAATTTCTTTTGTAAGAGTAAAGCACATGAGCAAACAGCATTATCTATTATCATTATTGTTGCTACTGTGCTTCCTTGAAGATGAACACATCCAAATGCAGAAAAACTAGCCAGCAACATATACACCTTCTACTGAARGTCTGATTCAAGAAAGAGACATGCAGAATGTGGCTATTTTTAGGTATTTTGAGATGAACCAAACTTAAAATGATATTAGACTTAGGAGTCTGATTAGATTTTCCAAATATGTAGTTTTGAATCATATGTCAAATTGACTGTCTAAAACCTGAGTTGTCTGAAAGTCACTAACGCTGGTAAAAGGTTTGGTTAATATTTCACATTTTATCTTTTCTGACTTTTAACATTTTGTGATATTCATAAATAACACAAAAGTACATTTCACTCTGTGTTTCAACCTATAAATTTGACTTTGATCCAGTCTGGTTTACTAAAATTGCTGTCATAAAATTATTTATGTAACACTAGTAAACAGCAGGAAGAATCATAGCTAGCAAAAAAGATCGGATTTAGCTCAATAAAATCTATGTTTTTGTAAAATATCTATTTTTATCAAATAATTTTAGAGTTTAATTGAAAATTGGCTTTTGGTCAGTAATCCAAAAATCCATTTCTTTTAAACATAAAATTTTCTTTTATATTCTATATTCTATATTTTATACTTTCTTTTCTTCATATGTATATATATGAAATGCTTTATTTTTTCCCGCTTTTCAGGAAAAGAATTTTCCAATCTGTTTCAAACTGGTATGATGGAAATCTGATCTCATTCTCACCTGCAAGTTTTCCTCTGACTGAGGAACACTGACCTACTGCCTTGTAATAGTAGGCAAAGACTATACCCGGCCACAGGATTTCTATTGAGTTTGCAAGGCCTCAGGTCTGAGGCTTCTCAGACTTTCTTTCCCTAAACATTTCTGCCTGCATCTTCCCTGAACTTGCCTGCATCTTTGATTTTACATGGTTTAGCGGTTTTGCTGATGACCGGGTGACTATGCCTACTTTGTTTCACTTTGGCTTAACTTTAATGGCACGGCACTATATTTTATATAGATAGTAGGAACAGGCAGCACTTGTGCATAGAATGAAAATTGATGATTAATGTAATATTCTGGTGTCAAGAAATATATGCCCRGAAGGATAGCAGTGGCTTGATAATGGGCATAAGGTGCAGTGTGCAGGAGTGCAGGCACAGGAGGGTAAGGGAAAGGCACAGGCTGGTGCTGGAGACACCAGGCTAGGAAGAGTTCACCAGTGGCCACTTAAAGAAATGTAGACACAGAGCTGGGCAAAATTTATTTTAGGGGCAGCAAAGAACAGAGGAATAGTACCTAACACACATAAAACGCACCATATGTAATAAATTTGCTTGTAACATGGAATTGCGGAGAATGAGGAAAGCACAAGGCATAAAAGCATATTTGGAAATGTATAAAAAACAACTGCAATGAGATGTAGATGGAGGAGAACAAATCATCACCATTATACTCTTCCTGGCCAAGGAGCTGAGGTGCTAACATGCTGCATTCCCCCTAGACTGAGTCTGTAACTAAAGAACCCCCAAGAGCAACTGAGGGATGAGCGTAACACCAGAGAAAACTGATATAACCTGGTAAATGTTCAGATACTAATTTTAAGTGCATCATTATTTGAGACTTCTTTGACTTTCTTTTCTTTATTCATCTCTACCTTTAACAGATAGGGTTGTGGGTTTTGTTTCTTTTCTTTTGTTCTTTTTTTCTGCTGCTGTTTTTACTGGAAAAGTTGCATTTCCTGGCCTTGCTGATGTGCTTTGGGACTTTGTTCCTCAGTCATGGCACAGATACCCTCAGTGCTTTCAAGCCTCACTCCTAAGGTCAGAGCTACTGTTTTTCTGTTACGGACAGTCAGTGCCGCACAGGAGGAAGTAATTTCTTGAATAACCTGTGTAGAGCCAATGGAGAGCTGTGACTATCAGGACTAAGACCTTGAATTTGATTTTCTATCCTTCGGAGAGCCAGTCCAGAGAGCAGAGCATTGGGGTCATATGCTATCTGTTGCTAGAGGACTTTTTCTTAGCAAAAGAATTTTAGTGAACCAAGTGCTAAACTTTCTTTAGAGAGAAATAGCATTCCAAATGTCCCCTGCTATTGCCAATAACTAGTCAGTGTTCATTTATTGCACAAACTCTGAAATACTGCATGATGCCCTCAAAGAAAAAGCAATACTGAAGGTATGTAGACAGGAAGGAAATTGTATAATGGAACAGGCCTATATCAACATGAAGGAGGAAATAAAGGAAATCTCTGTCTTGGGCAAGTGAGTAAAACTGCTAATGTCTCTAGACTGAGATCAACACCAGATCAACCTCACATATATACTTATATTTGATAATCATTATGAAGCACTCACATTAAAATAAATGGAATTATTCAAGTAAATTTAGAAAAAGGATATATTTGCAGAATCAAGGTCTAAATATTGCATATAAAAGGTTTACATTATGTTAGAAGAGTCATTACGAATGCAACATAAGCAAGGATATGTCAGAATTTCTTAACTGCATGTGCAGACCCCTGCATTTCCTCTCCCTGAATAGTAAGAAACAATATTAATTAAAAAATTCAATATTTAATTAAAGATCATATAACTAATCCCTATTCACAAAAGGGTTTAATTACATCCTCCTCTCCAGGCTAGTTTTCTTTCCTCGTTCCTATTTTTAAATGTAGGTCCTAGGCTCAGCCAGGATCCCCATCTACATCTCCGTTACGCAAAACTCTGTCCTTTATCACTTTTTTGCCAAGCTTTTTTTCCTCCATTGAATACCCCTCCCTTTGAAGGCTATCTTCCAGTTTTGACTGCTATAACCTAGCAATCTGCTCTGAATCAGTGGGAATCCAGTGCATAGAGGTGAACAGAACACTCAACCTGCACCAGCAGCAGCCAGTCCTGCCATGCTTCAAAACCCTTTGGCAACTGCTCATCTAAGAAAAAGGGCAGTGACTAAATATTATTCTAAAATAGGCAAAATACTTGCATTTTTCTCTGTTCATTCTCAGAAATATTAAAAAATAAGGCTGACATTTTCAAATAATCATGCAAACCAAGAAATCTCAACCATGCAGACTAAGCTGATGACATTTGGCAAATATCTGAGCAAAGAGAAATGGGTTTCGTAGCCAGGAAATGCTTAGAGTCTCACTAATTGTYTCAGATATCAGTCCCTTCCTGTGATAAGCTGTGGTACTGGTTACATATCTACTCCGAGTAACATGCATATAAGCATCTATCTACAGCGATTACAGGAAATACTCTGCAGTAAGATATTTCTGTAATTCAAATGTAAAATAATCTACTTCATGCACATAATGTACAGGGAAAAGTATGATTAGGGTGGCTGAGCAAACTAGCCTGCAACAGCAAATACTGATAGAGGATTTTGACACCATCCTGTATTACCTTATAACGTATTATCATTTCTTATGGTTCCAAGGTCAATGTCTCTTTCTCAAATAACATTTCGGACCTGTAATTGTTCATCTACATGCCAGCAATTATGGGCGAATTGATCAGCCAGTAATTAATGCTATGCTATTACACTTTTTAATTTGTAGATTATGCAGCTGCGAGCTTTCACACATTTTTAATTTGTATATTATACAGCCACAAATGTTTACAATGCCCTTTTTAATCTCCTTACACTACCGGTGCCATTATTCACTATAGATTAATGATACACCGAATGCTGAGGTTTATTTCATTTACCACTCTTACCAAGAGAGCTGTTAACATTACTGTGCTCTATTACTTAATGTCTTACTGCAGCTGCTAGTGAGCATTGGTTACCCTTTAAAATATTACCAGTCAGTTATTTTCTCTCTTTTTCTTCTTTTTTTTTTTTTTTTCTTAAGCACTCTTGCTACTGACAATATGGCTCTGTGGTAATATTACACTTTATTTTCAGATTTATTTCAACAGCTTTGTTCCAAGGCGTCTCGATCTTTTATTCCAAACAATGGTACCTATCCAGCCCTGCATGTTTCACATTCCCAAGCCTTATTCACATTCCTCTACCTTATGCTCCTCGGATTCATGACTTCCCTATTGCTGTTCGTGCTACGTTGCWAGCTGGGCAACTAGCCCATAGTCTTACTTCAGGGAGATATCCCAGGTGAGGACAACACTTCAAGCACGTCTTTGACTTCAGACATGTGCTTCAGCCTACACAAAAGCTCTTGCTTACATTGTTTGCTTGATTAGGGTACCATGAGAGTTATTTTTCTTGTCGTAGCCTTCCTCCAAAGCCAACTGGAGCCTTTTCCTCAGCCATAAAAGAAGTACTGCAGAACTTGAGAGGAAAGTCACCTAATCTGTCATTCATACGGCAATGCTACTGCTACCTCATGTAAAACATTTTGGGATCTACCAATGAAAAAGCCTTAAGTATTGTTGAGCTCTTAAGCTGTTTCAAATCATAGAAATCTAATTCACCTTCTAGGATCCTCTTTCAAAGTTCAGGTCAATTCAATGAACATATTTTTTAAAGTATCAGTCATTGTATTTCATGCTGCTGCATTCATCTTTACAACATTATATTGCATAGTGAAAAATCTTCAACTTCCCTGAAAATTACCAAGCAAAACATTTGCTTGGTTTCCAATTTATATTCAGACATAATAATAATAATAATAATAATAATAATAATAATAATAATAATAATAATAATAATAATAATAACAACAATAAATAAGTTAAATATCAGGACAAAAAAAATCAAAACCAAAACCACACCTGATTTCCTATTCCCTTACAAATAAAAGGCTTAAAAGACTTACATAAAGATTCTTCCTTATAACTTTGGTGAGGTTCAGGTTTGGTGTGTTTATTATAGCACAGGAAAGATCATTGATGCTGTGAGTAGAAGGAAGAGTCTTTAAGGAAGTTAAGGGAAATATATTTTAGTTACTTTTCTGGCTTAAAGTGGTTGCTTTGGGTCTGTTTTAGGTAGTTCACCAGGATCTGKTTTTTTTTCAAAAGATGATTTGGTGCTTGGCTGTGTGTGTAGCAGGATCCTGCGTCCATTCTGAGCATCAGGTACCTGCAGCGGGGAAGTATGGCTTAATTAATTAATTAATTAATTTAAGATGGCAGATATGGGTTTTAGTGTTTAAGGGCCCTGACCCTTAAAAATGTTTAAGATAATTCCCATTGTTTTCTCATAGAAATCTTTAATTCTGAATGCATAAATAGCTTCTGGAGTTTATAAAGTGTGCAGGTGCTGTCATCCTGAGGAGAACATTTAGGCACAAAAATATTCCATGTGGTGTCTGCAGTTTTGTTCAGCTACTTTCAGGCAGGGAACAGGCTCTCTGGAACATCCCCAAGCCCTGCAAAAATTAGTTTCTTCTCTTTTCCATACCACACCTCTCTTTCACCACCGAGATTAAGGAGTTTATAAAATACAACTTGTTACAGCCATGAGGGATTACTACTATATATTATCACTCACAGCTCATTAACCCCGAAGCCCTGCTAACTAAGAAAATCCTCTCTAATGAGGTTTCCTTCACTGCACTGAAGAACAAAAGGTCTCAAAGTTTTGCCTATTACCAATCTTCCTCAAATTATTTTCCCGTAATTAAAATAGAACTTTAAGGCCATTAAAATACAAATCTAAATTTCTCGTACTCAGGAAAAAATCCATGCCCACTTTTCTTTTTTTCATACTTGCAAAGGATCCTAAAGCTCTCAAAAGAGATGGAGGAAGCATTTTTAGAAGTTTCTACCTTTTTACAACTGCAAAAACTAGATTCCACTTCTGAAATAAAGTACATGACTTCTGGGCATGTTAGACCTAATTCAGTTTTGGTGTAAGCAGCCCCGCCTTACATTGACATTAATGGGAGTTAGGCTAGTTTTCTGCTGAATTAAATTAGGATTCTTTGCCCAGGATTTCAAAGGAGACTGGACAACTTGTCAGGTGCCCTGGTGATAAGTGTGATGGAAGAGTCTAAATTAGATTGGCTTGACAGTGAAAGGAAAAATAAATCTATTTGCCATTACTCACATTAGAGTAGTACTTAGCAGGTCCAAAAGGGATTGAGGAACTCATTGGGAAACTCCTGTGAGAAAGAAAGCAGTAATATAAAATAAATAATATTGGCATTAAATGTCCCAGATTCATGTGGCTACATGAAAATGTCTCTCTGTTTCTCTCTTAAAACAAACAAACAAACAAACAAACAAACAAACAAACAAAAAAACCCCAGATATCTATGGTATCTGTGGTTAAAACTCAGTAGTGTTTAGAATTACAACTTGCATTGTTCACGGAATAACTTTTATGGTTTTGTGGCTTGAGGATATTTGCCTCATATATTCTCAAGGAAAATACTAAAAGAAAAAAGAAAAGGAAAAAATTATTTAAGGACTTAAGGTACTTAAGGATTCAGAGGCATTCTTTTAACATACCCAAATTTCTAAGATTTTAATCTAGATTCTTTTAACAGATTCTAAGATTATAAGCACATTGGCAAAGTCTGTGCTTATAATCTTACAATCTAAATATCAGCTGTAGTATTAAGCACATTTCTCACACTTGTTTCTTAAAAGATTCTTACAGCTACATAACTTTTAAGCCCATTTTCATGCATTCCAATTCAGGTCTCCAATGAAATGCAGTACAGCTATTCACCAAAAGCTCCAGGATCCAGTAATTATTCACTACTAAATCAGTGGCCCTAATGGTTTGAAAACTCATTTTTATTCATTTGTATATTGTGTATAGTTTGAAGAATACATTTTTATATATCTAATACAAAAGAAAACTTGTAAAAAGGAAGGTTGTTGAGATGGCCTCAAGGGTGTGCGTGATGCCTCTGTCACATTTGTGTCCTTTCAAAAATGCCATTGTGTGAGCTCAGTCAGGTCAGTGTGCTAGATGGCTGTAAGGAGCTTTAATTTGTAGGCAAAGAGCCTGAAAACTGCRTTTAAATATGCATCTGAGATATTGTTTCTCATTGAAAGTTTATATCTGGGGAGTAATATTCACTTACACATGAGAATACCCTTCACAATAGAAATAAAGGAAGGTTCTGATACTTTGTCTTCATTGATGGTAGGTCCATCAGGAGCTGAAGGAAAGGCAGTTCATTTCACAACACACACAAAAATACTCACACCAATGACATCTACACAGCAACTTAAAGGGATAATGCATGAAAACTGAAGCTGAGCAGACTGTGTTGGTGTCTAGTATTTATAGACCTCTCAGTGCCTGGGGTTTGCTGCGGCCACTGAAGGGCCATTTACAAGCAATCACATTAACAGCGTCTCCCTTTGTGATATTATTTGTCAAAATTATTCTGTTTGCAAATCTGAAAGTGACTTTGGGTTCACCTCCTAAGCCAGGCATCTTCTCATCCCCCCTTTGCTGGAGATGATTCTATGGAGGCCAAACCTTGGTTCTGGTTTCATTTAAAGACACCTGATGGGCAACCAAAGATCAAAAATATGATGAATCATGGGTAGATGCCCTCAGAAGATCTTTCATAAGAGAAATACACTGAAACTGAACAAGCAGGAGCTTTGAAGTACCAAATCTACCTGCTTCATGAAGGACATTCACAGTGACTCAGATTAATACAATTGCCTGCCTCAGTAGTTAAAAAATGAGGCTTTGAAGTTCTCATTTCTGTTTGTGGTTCTTTTAGCAATTTTAGCTGATTCATGTAATTGTTCTATTTTCCTTTTCTCCCATTTGTTTGCTTCTTTGAGGTTTTCCTAGCACAAATTGTCTTAAAAACGAACCTAGTAGAAGAGACATTTAATGGATTTGGCATCTGTAATTATACATAATAACTATGACCTTTCTTTCTTTCTCCCTTTTTTCTTCTTTCCTTCTTTATACGGCTATGCTTATTTCCTTAAGATAGGCTTTTACCAGTGGGTTTAAATGAGAGTTAAGAGTCTGATAAATGGAAGTTTTGCAATCTGAGCCAATGCTACTGCAGCTGGCTGCAGGATAATCAAACTTTTGTTGCACTGTGGGAATTATTGTTTTTTGTTTTTAAGAAGACCCACAGTATCCTTCTTCTCTTATGCTAAAGATACAGTTTACATTGCTGAATGATTTTTATTGCTTTCATTTCCCTCGGAGTTGATATATTTGGGTTTTTTTTTTTTTAGACTGGTAGCTTCTATACCTTTCACACTGCCTAATACCTACAAAGGAGGGGGAAAAAAAGAAAAACAGAAGAAAGTCTAATAAATCTGGGCTGCACAGTTACCATCACGCATTAAAAGTCACCTGCATCCCCCCCGAGACTGTCGYGGGGGTACATGCGCATTTGGAGAAGCAGATGTGGCAACTGCAGCAAACATTGGCTTAGGTGGGAGATAACGAAACTAAGCAACTTTCATGAAACAAGCTGGTCCTTCAGGCCCGAAATGCATGCAGCGCTTTCAGAAAGGGTAGGCAGCAGATTTGCCAGGTGAGCTAAATAGAAGCCTCCATCCACTTGAGACCTGGGATAAGCCTCTCTCGCCTCGCAGTAGCTTAAATGTACATTGCAGCAGGTTTTATTGTTAACCTCTCTTTGGCCTTCAACAAGTAGTCAATAGCCCTGCAGATTATATTCTCCTCTGCCTTCCTGATTGCTGGAAGCATTCATCCAGAACTAAGCCAGTGCAGTAAACAGAGCAGGGGGAGAATTTTTCAACAAAACACTTTTTCATCAGAAAAAGGTGATTCATCGAAACTGCAACCTTTCACAGGAAAAGGCTGGCTTCATTGATTTTTGTGGTGGCTAAAGGAAAAAAAAAAAAAAGTTATGGAGTTGTTGAAATAGTTGTGTTTTTCTTTTATTTTCTGARAAGTTTGAAGTAGATAGTATTTTCCACTTCAAGAAAATAGTGGAGGAAATGTTAATGAAAGACTGCACAGCCAGAAAAACTTAATACTCCAAATAAAATATTTTAATTGATTTTTGAAGGTAAAGGATTTTTGCTTTTCTCAAACTTTCGGTTTATAGCCATTCTTTTCAAGATTTTTATGCTCTTTCAGATTAAAGCAGAATGTTTTTTGATAGAACTGCAGAACAACTTCCCATAAAGCTGCAGAAAGGACAACAAAGTACTTAAGTTTTTGGTTTAGTTGTATCACTGTGCAAGGATATCAATTAATAGAGAGTCTTCATGAATGCTATTACTGGGCCCATCTCTGGGCATATAGAAGTGGCTTTAGCTTATTATTTTTTACTATCCACAATAATCTGTCTTAATATACAAACATTGTTCATATAAATCTTGATAAATAATATATAAATTTTAATATATAGAGAAAAATGGTATCTGAATTGGCTGCTCAGTCAATGAAATGCCAAGATAAATATGTTTCATCAAGATAATATACATCTATTGATTGATTGTGCTATTAAAGCAGGACAATCGTCTGTTTAATTTTTGGCTTGTTTTAGTTGCTGCTGAAGCCTGCATTTTCCAAAGAATTTTCCAAGAGTTTCAAAGGCCTTTCTGGGGATGGCAGTAGCAGAAAAAGTGTGATAAACAGAAATGTGATGTGAAAGTAATGATGTCTCACGATGAAGAAAGGATCTGGGAGAACAGAAATACTTCTCCTTTTAAATGTTTTCCTAATACATTCATAGGAGTAGCACAGAACTGCACTGCCCAAACAGAAGGGAGGTAATGGGGGAAGGAAAATAGCAGCACTCAGAAGTGGAAAGACTTTCTATGCCAGGCAATCTGCATGGGATAACTAGGACTTTGCTAAATTAGAGAAGCAGATAAGAACATTAAAATACCAAGTCATACAATTTAAAAGCACGACGGAAAAATAAAAGGAAAAAAAATAAAAGTACATGTGTCACAGTAAGGGACAGAAAAAGACCTCTTTTCCTTGCAGAGAAAAATAGCATATGCAGTTTGCCTGCCTCAGCAGAAACTAATGTGAGGTGAAAGATAGCGTAGAAAATGGAATGATCATAGCAAATTAATATGGACCTTCTGAGAAAGCAGATCAGGAAGTGTTTTTTGTAGATAATAGAGACTCACATAAAAACAGGCTGGAATACTGATGGTGAGCTTCTTGCAAACACCATGGTGCTGAATGAGATAGAAAATGTACAGCATGTTATCATCTAAAAAGGGCTTGTGCCCTTTTTATAAGGCTGCTTCATCCACTGAGGAAACTAGTCAAAAAGATCAAAGGCTGCACTGGGTTTAGTTCTTCCCAAGAATCTGAAGCTGAGTGAAAAATAGAAGCAACCACAGTGTCAAACAACATAGAGTAACTCAACTAAAATATTCTGTTTTCTCCCCAATCACTGGTGTATTAGCTGAGTGGAGATAAAAGAAAAAATCATTATAATCTTCATAATGCTAGCCATGAATTAGAGACACATGCATCGCAAAGCAGGAGATTTCTTGTTAGACTGAAGCTTGTATTTACAAGTGAAGCGAACAGAGGTTCGCTTAAAATCAGGGATCAGATTTCCCAGGGACGGCAGATGAGGAATTATCAAAGGGTGTAGAGATAATGTTGGCAATGGCATATAGCGCTGGGGATTGAGATAAATGCATCGCTGCGCTGTCTGATAGCAGAACCAGTCTCCGAAAGATATACGAGAGTGAATGAAAATGTTGAAACCAGGGTTTGTCTAAGYGCTGCAGACTTTAACGAGATCCTAAGTTTCCTCTGACCACCTTCCCTGATGGCATCAGCTTTGCCCCCCAACTCGCCCATGTGAACATGGACCTTCCCCAACCAGGTTTGACACCAAGCATTGGTTCATACCAGCAAATGAACTCTGRCTGCGGGTGAGAAATGTTTTCTAATGTCTTGTAGGCGATATTACTCAGCCACATGTATGAACCCAGGTTTCTGCTCTGAGCCCAGATGATGCTGCAGGTAGCAGAGAGCCTCCCTGACAGTGCAGTCATTTCCTATTTAATACTCTGTTGGCAGATGCAAACATCTGAGCGATGATCACGTTCCTAGTCGTGGTATCAAGAGGGTCACTGATCTCCAAAACCTTTACAGTATGAACAAAAGAGTTCAATGTCTGTCGCCTGGACAAACAGATATTTTTCTTCCCCTCAATCAGAGAAATTTGCCTCTTTTTTTTTTTTTTGCCTCCATTTTCTGCCTAGAAGAACTCAAGATGAGTTATTAGACTGATATCATCTTACCCACAGTATCTTTGCATCAATGTGATCTTGCTGTGCATGATACCTGGGGTCCTAGTGTACATTTGAAGGTAAGAAACCAGTTTTTGAAAACATATTTAGAGCATGAACTTGAAGCTGTGTCTCAGGACTGTTCCTCAAACAGGAATTCTCAAACAGCCATGTTGTTTTTTCAGTCTCTCATAACAGAGCTTTATACAACAAGTTAAATACGAATTGTAAGTAGGCGCTCGACCCTCACCTCCTCATATTCTGTTGCAAGTCCTCTGATAAAAGATAGTATTTACAGTCTCTAGTGAATAGTCTTTCTTGCTCTCTTTCTGCCCCAGCAATTGAAAAATGAATCAAGTTCAGAGAAGTCAGACATTTTGTGATCTTATGAAGTCCAAAGTTCAAAGGGTGCTTGATTAGACCATAAAATACTCATTTTTGTGGTCCTTGTAAAGGGGTAGTACCTAAATGAAAAAAAAAAGTATAAACAATATAGAATACTAAGTATCCCATGTTGATTAACAATGAAAGATCTCACCTTTTAAAATAATAGCAATGCCAGTTGTGGAATGTGAAAAGTGCTTTGAATTACAATTAAATGCTGAACACATTAGCCACAATATCAAATGCAGTCAAATTAAAATGTTCCCTTCTRACATTTTCAATTAAACCCCATCAAGCTTCCAAACAGTGTAGGAAAACTAAATAGCCTATGTGAGCTAATGGAAAATGCAGTCTGACATCTTCTCCTTCCAAAAATCAGATTAAGCATCAAGGCTGTTGCAAAAATCTGTACCAGAACATTAAACAATTAAGAACTGACATAACAGTACTGACCAATGGTCCATCCACTCCTGTGTTGTACCAATTGCTCGTGACAAGAGGCCAGTACTGAATGCATCAGAGAAAAAACAGAAGAGTTATAATAGCAAGACCTTGCAATTTCAGGATGCCTTCCATTCAAGTACCTGAAAGTCAAGTTTACTTTTGGTGTTTCTATGGTTTCTGTGACCTAGCCCTGCACAGCTTTTAATGCTTATGTGCACAACATTCTTTGGAGGTTGGGAGGTGTTATTAACCACTTTTGAGAAGTAGAAAGCACAGACAGACAATCGAATGGTGTATTCAAGGTGAGAGAAGGTCTCTGAAATAGAATGGAAAAGTTAACTCAGATACTTTAAGTTTTGTATAGAGCAAGTGTAGCTCATCCCTCTTATGAGCTGTGTGGCAAAATTGCCGTTGGTTAAGGACCATCAAACATATGCCATGGAAAACTATGGGGGGAGGGCTTACACCATGAAACATTTGCATGGATGGATTTGCATGGATGCATGGAGAAGACAGTGACTGCKCATGAATTCTAATACTTTTCCTAGGCAGGACCTGGCATCCATCCCTGGTGCAGTCAGCCTCAACAAGTTTATCTGGAAAACTTTAAATAGACGGATATTTTGTTAATTTAGATTCAACTCTTTTGGCAGCACAGAATTTCTTCTGGGAATAGCCTCAGTGTATGCACTGTGATTGAACTAGTCTCTAAAATATCTGGCTCATGCACCATTCCTAAATCTCTAATCTACCCAGCACTACACTTCGTCCCTCTCAGGAATTGAATTGTAATTTTAAAGAAGTCTGAACATCTGGAAAGGGAGAAGGGAAGAATGAAAGATGGAGGTACCCCCTTTCCCTCACATAACATATTGTGAAGTCCAGCGGCCTGGGTAGACCCAAGTTTCTTCCACTACTCAGTGCTGGAGATTTTTTGTTCATTTATTTTCTTTTATTCTGTGCTTCCTGGACACTTTTAATGTGTGTGAATTAGCTGTGCATCTTCAACTCTGGAAGTGGGATGGAGAATAACAGGCACCAGGATCAGAGGAAAATGTCCAGGCCCTGGTCCTTTGCTAGATTTGGTCTAAGGCAGAATATTGTTTTCTAAACTCTGGAGATATTTTAAATTCCTTCCCTGTGCAGGCAAAATGGAAAACCAGCGATTAGATACAAGTGCCACTCTGCAATATGCAGTGTGCAAATAATGCAAGAACAGGAAGAAGCAGAACAGGGATTTTGTTTACAATGGTTTTACTCCTAYAAATCTCTTAGTAAAGATTCACATTCATTGCTTAACATTTATAGCTGCATGTGCCCTGAAATAACAGCAATGAGCAATTCATATATACATCAAAGATGTTCACATGCTTAATTTTTGTATTGCCTGAGTATCTATCTATAACTCAACTTCTTCATAATTTCTAACAGCCCCATTATAGCAAGATAATCTCAAATCTAAAGATCCAGAAAAGGTGAAAGTTGAGCTGATAAACATCAATTATAAATGAACCTGGAATACAAATTGAGAAATGAATGGGTTGTGATACTTCTTTACCTGGACTTCCAAAGACTTTGGTAAGAAAGAAAATGGATGGATATACAAAGCCTTTGCTCAGTAGGTACAACTCTCTCTCAGCTCTGACTTCTGTTCTTACAGCATTTAATATTTTTTTGGGGGGGGGTGTTATTCTTTCTCTTCTGTCCGCTTCATTTTAATGCTTTCTTTTTTACACTAGACTTATCCCATGCCTGACTAAGATGAGAACGAACTCTTGGCRTTGTTATATTTGTAAAAGTAACATGCATACACAGCTAATAAGTTTTGCAGCACAGAAGCATAATATATCATTGCAAAATTGTGTGAGTTGTGTTAGAGGAAAGTGAAAATAAGATTTCTGTTTCTGAAAWGGATAAAATACCAGCTGAGAACTGGATATTTTCTGAGAATTGGGGTATAGTATCTTTTTTTTCTCTTACTCTTTTTTTTTTTTTTTTTCTCCATGTAGTCAGAGTAGATTTTCACTCTTGGATTTATTCCACCTTGTCCAGAAAGACAGACAGAGATACTCAAGTGAGGAATGAAGTGAACTTTACTAAGCAATCTGATCTCAAAGGAATCTGATCTTAGATTTCAGTACTTCCAAGCACTTAATATACTTAAATGTGTTTTATGGTTAATTCTTGATGCTTAGTTTATACTATATCTTGAACTTTGCATTCAAAGTTTTTTTGAAGTTTAGTTCCTGGCTAAATTAACCATAAACAAGTGTTCTGATAACAGTCAGTGTCCCATGCTGCTGAAGAAAACACAATTATCCTAAACTCAGTGGGACAGATGAAAAGTAAACAAAGAAATGGCAGTATATACTAGTAAAATTGCTTGATTAGTGTCAGGCAAAAGGTCTGTAGATATTCAAGAAAACCAAGTTTTCTGACTGAGTCTAGTCCCTGCTGGCATTATTACTTCTGATTTTCCTTAAACTGTAAATCTCTCTTTGAAAGAGCTTAGGAAAAAAAAAAAAAAAAAAAAAAAAGAAAAGAAAAACAATTTTTATTTTGTTCAGCAAATTACCAGGGTAGATACGTTGGCCAGATTTCCAAAGGAGTTTGATTGTCTTTACCCAACAGAAGGCAGGATTTAGGTACTTTCAACTGAGAATCCTCCTTCCAAGACAAAGACCTAACTAGCAGCAACTGCACTCTCAGCACAGTACTGTCTCATACCCACTGCGAATGTAGGACTTAGATACTGTCATCTGTCAAAGACTGAWAGATGAGTAGATAAATTAATCCACCCATCCATCCTTCCATTTCGTTGTTTCTGAAGCAATCTATCATCTAATAGATTTTAATAATGTCTCACACCATTTTCTCGATGTAATACTGGACTGTGTCATACTGCTAACTACTTATTTTGATTCCCACAAGATGGATGTGCTACGGAATAGATCAGACCACCGTTCTGSCTTGTCAGATAGTATTTATTTATGTTCTTTGCTCATCCTTCCCTGGTGCTTTGGATCAAACAAAAGCATTGTTTAAATAAATGTAATGTAATKTAATGTAATTAAATATTTTCCCTTAGCTGTTAACATCAAAGCAACTAATAATTACCTGGTGCAACACTTTCAAAACATGTGATAGATATTCATACAGGTTAGCGATTACTGTCATAATGTTAAGCTATTGAGTCAGGTCTGCTCACATTATTTGGTTAAGAAGAACRTAAAACCAGAAGAGGTAAGACCAGCAGAAATCAGCCGATCACCGTTATTAATTCAATAGAAATATTTATGGATTTTCAGGGCTGGAAGGAACAATTATATTCTAATCTCATACTCCTTCTCTTGAATAAAACCAATAAAATTCACCTAGCAATTCCAACACTTACCTCAATAACTTGTGCTTGAAAACTACCACTGTACTCTTAAAAACCCAGATTATAAAGCCCAGGGAGATCAAGGACCCRGAGCTGACATGCGGAGGACTGACCTGAGTACAAAAATGCACACAGAAGTCTGAGAACTGAACTCAGATCTCTTCAGACAAATGCAGTATTGTAGGCATGTATTTTTTAGCCTTTAACTATAATACCACAGTTAAATCATCACTCCCATTTAGTGTGGGTATAGATTTTGTGGCTATAAAAGTTATCATAATGGGAAGAAGCAGTATAGTCTACTAGGCTTCCTCTCTGCAGCTCAATTTCCACTTTTCTATTAACTTCTGTTGCAAAAGGTGTAGAAATCTAGAAATGAAAAAAAAAAAAGACGTTTATTTTTGTTCTAGATTAGAGACTAAAAGTCATAATAGTTTAATGATAGTGTCATTTTATTTTAAGAAAACAAACAAGCAAAATACAAGCCTCTGAGAAGAGAGTTATACTGGTCACCAATCAAAGTAATCTAATCTTAATTGTATTACAAAGTTTCCTGAAGAATGTAAAACTCTTTTCATGGAAAAAAAATACTTGTACATATGCACACACACCCACACACCTGCATTAAAGATTTAATTAAACTTTCATATGGTAGTTTTCATGAATCTAAAATGAAAGTTCTAGCAAGAGAATTTTCAAGATACTTCATATCAAGTTGTCACCAGTACTCATGAGAACCAGACACATGAAAACCCCTCTAAACTTTTGTATAAATTAATGACTTAGAAGTTAAGCAGGAATATCAATATTCATCTCTCTGCCATGCCTAATTTTCCAGTGATGCTTTCCAAACTCTCAGACTGTTTGCTCTGCTGAAGTGAGGCATTCTGTCCTGTGATTTCTACCACAAAATTCTAGAAGGCCTCATTTTCTATTTGAGATCCAAGAAAATTCACTTCAAAACTGCAATGGGGGAAATAACAAGCACATAAAAGCCTCTTTGCACCGTAAATTCTCACGTTTCAGTTAGGCCAGTAGTTATTCACTTCTGAAATTTTAAACTAAAGGGTCCTCTCTCCAGTTTTAGCCTAAGTATAGCTGCACTGATTTCACAACAACTACATTTTTTTGCCGAGAAAACCAGGAAAGACCAATATTTCAAGAAGCACAGCGACAGCAGGGCTTAAGTAGCAGTGTGGTGGCATTTGACCTTGTTGGTCCTCTCCTGAAGACATGTCTATTTGAGTCCACATTGCCCCATTTGAGACATATATGCAATCTCCAAGTGCCATGGTAACAAGAAACTAACCTGCAAATCACCTATGATTGCACTGGGAGTGTATTTTAGAGTGGTTAACGACTTAACACTTCTTTTTTTTTTTTTTCCCCCTGATGTGGTGAATTTGCCCCAACATTCGAGTGGCTCTAAAGGACCTAGAGGAAGCAAATCGTTGTTGATGGAGAGCGGAGGCAGACCAGGGGGTCCTGCCTGCCAGGGGTCCCGTCTCCTAAGCCATGGGAGGGTTGCCCCCAGCTTCTACACTAGTTGCCGACCAGATGTTCAATGTTGCATCCTGACTTGAAGGTTGTGACAAAGCCCCGGAGAGCTGAATGACAACAATCTGTCAAACAGGCATCATCATCATTTTTTTTTCCCATATTCCATTATTCTGCACCTTATGTCACTGTTTTTAGTTCCTAAATTGCCCGTTGTTTATGTCTGTTCATTCCTTGCATCAGTATTTTTTTTAATTTTAATGACATTCTACTGCTGAGACAATTCATCAGAGTTTCAGCTTTGCTTTGCCCAAATCAAAGTGGGGGGAAGGGGAGGAAGAGAAAGAGGGTGAGGGAGGTAAGGCAAGGACATATCAATTACTCAGAAAGATCCAGAGGTTCAGGATGTGATGACACCGACAGTAGGAAGTAAGATAAATGCTCTGATTTACATCCAACTCCCATTAGATAGTTTGGGGAAATTATGATAAAGTGTTTATTTACAAGGAAAACCTTTACAACTTAATTAAATAAGTGTGAGTTTCTGATTCAAGAGGAGAGAATGGCTATATATATAACAAATTTTATTTTTTATAACAAATTTTATTTTTTATAACAAATTTTATTTTTTTTTAATTCTCCAAACTGATCAATGGTGATACTTTTTCAGCTTCCAAATCCACTGTGCACGTTCTGTTTTACACACATATTGGTACTCACAGGACCAAAGGCTAGCTAGGCACAGAGGTGCTTACGTGGGGTCTCCTGACAGCATATCTGAGCTGCAAGGTGTCCTCATGTGCCCAACATGGTTATGCTTCAGTGGCTCCTTCTTCTGGGATGTGTGAAATTCCTGTGGGCAGAATAAGGAGATTGCACTGTGTGAAAAAGAGGCATAATCTGTCAAGTAGTATCTTCAAATTGACACATGTTTGGGGGAAAGTCCCTCAACCTCTCCGRGAAGTGTGTTGGTACCAGTCACTCCCCGTCACATTACACAGCTATTTTCTTTCTTGGTGCAAAACGAATTTACTGATAATCTCATCCTGAGGAAGAGGAGGACACGTTCATGGAGGGACGGAAGTCTGCTATTATACCAGGTATTTCTAGACATTGAACAAAACAAAACAAAAAATGGAAAAAAAAAACATATTCTTCTTGCCTCTTGTTGTTGTTGTGATTTGCCCTGTGATTTCAGCACTAGTGTTTAGGACACAGTTAGCTGGGTTTCCCCTTTTCCTTTAATGGATTGGTTAGTATAGGCATGCAAACTGAAGCATTTGCAAGCAGTACAYAGAGAAAAATGACCTCTGCGAGTAGTCTGTACTTGTAGCATTCACTCCCTATGCTAGAAAATGTGTCGCAAGAACTTTATTAAAAGGCTATTGAGGAAGATTTCAGAATATATAAATCAATTTTACTAATTGCCTTTAATTGAGGCTATGAGACTAAATTTAGGGAGTAGACAGCCAAAACCACAGGCTGTGTTTTGCACAGTAAAGATTTAGACACATCTACAACTTTGTCACATGTGTGACAACATCATAGGTCACAAATAAGATTTTGTGGTTTTAGCTTCTTCAGCTACTGGGAAAGGCTTGGGGCTAACCAGCTATGCTACTTCAGGAGCTGATGTCCCAAATCATCAACTCACCCCAGTCRCTAGGAGCTGCGAGATAAAAGCAGGTTCAGTCCACACGACTTTAGGGATGGGACCACAACATCTCAGTTATGGACTTGGGTTGCAATTGCCTTCCATTAAAGCCTGCAAAAGCAAAGGCAACATTTCTGGGGACAAATCACCTTCTGGAGCCACCTGCTTCACTGCATGGCCTGGAGAGGACCCCTAACCTGACTAGTCTTCTGAAGACACCTCCGTCAAGTAGCTGGAGTGCAGTACGGCTAACGCTGAACTCATCACACACAGGTTGAGTTGTGCAGGCCTGGAAAGCCTGTCTCTTCTGTCCGGGGCTTCCAGGTCAGTGCCAGAAGGACCACSTGGTGGGCGAACAGCACTACTGGCTGGAAGCACCTCTGTCGCAGGAGATAGGGGAGGTCATAGATCAAATTCTTCTCTTTCTAGTCCAGGATTCTGTTTGCAAATAATAGGATTTAGGAAACAGAGATGTGATGAGGCAGAACTAAAGAGCCTTTGTGAAGTGTTACTGAGGAAGAAAGTTGCTGCAAGTCATTAAGTGAGAGATTAGCAGTGAGAGCTGCGGTTCCCAGCATAGTGCCTTTCCTTTCAAGTTTGTGAGACTGCGAAGAGGGAATTGCAATATTAGCCTCTGTCCTTCTGCAGGACATGGACACCCTTCTGGGAAATTCCTAGGGTGCAAGTGCATCTGCTTAACTTCCCTTGGCAGCACTGCCTGGGAGCTGAACTCAGCGAACGGACCAGTGTACAATACCCAGTCCAACAGCTGAAATCATTTAGGAAAGGACAGAAGGTAAATATGTTATTTACTATCTGGCCAGGACACCGACTGACATCTATAGACCAACAAACGGGCTAGGGAATCTTTAATAACCATAAACAGCTCCTGACTCATTTTCACTCTGCATCCAGCAGGCTGTTGCAGCTATGAATGAAGGGGAAGTGAAATTGTAGACACAACACACTGTGATCTATGATCATTATAAGTAAGAACACCAGAAATCCTTGAAAGAGAAAGAAAACCCTCTAGGGGCTCATTATGCCCATTCCTTTTGTTTACCTCTTCTTGAATTTCCTTTTATTTTCACCTATGATTACAAATCTCAGGCCTCTCCAATTTCAGGCCTCACCAGCACTCAGAGATGGCTGACCTCTGGAGTTAGAAAATGGATAAAGCAAATAGCTGAAAAGACGTAAGCTAAACACGCAGGGATTTTTAGTACAGAATATATATGTATGTATACAAACATATGCACACAGACATACATACAAAACTACTCAACCCTGAAAGCTACTGAGAAATGGAAGGAAACAAAGTGTCTCGATTTTGCTCTCTGCATCCTACCAAGTCTTCCTGTCTCCAGCTCTAGGGATAGCTCTTAACCAKGAAAATGAGGTTGCATTAATTTCACTCCGGGATCAACCAGGGGAAGGACACAGCACATTAGTCGTCAGGCCTGGGTTCTCTTTTATATTCATCCGCATGCATTAACCTTCATCTTATTTGTTGAGTTAGGCTGCTTTTTGTATATCATGAATAATTTCATTAAGTATTAAGAATTTACCTACATTGTATCTTTGGAGATTATTTTTTATTTTTTTTTAAATATTTACAATTTGTAATGCACAATAAATATGTAAGAGGTAGAGTATGATTTCTCAGGGTTTACTATTATCTAGAGTCTGTCATGTCCTATAACCTTTCTTGGCTTATACAATATTCAGTGCTTTAACGCAGCGTCAGTACTGTTATCATGGGTTGATGGCAAAAGGACAGCCATCTTGACACTCTCCACTCACTAATCACGTCTATTTTGATTTGATTAGCATATAAATGCTTCTGGATTTATGCAATACCAGTGGAAATGTGTTAAAAATACTTGTCAGTGTCCTTATTTTGTGGCTTAGAATCAGAAGATCTTGAAAGGAGAGGAGGAAAGGAAAAAGTAGGATCATCTGGTTACATAAGATGCTAGTTTTCCACCCTTAAAAAATTCAGTGGTGTGGAGGCTGCTTTTAGGCCGCTTTTAGTCATAGAGCTTTTATCCTTTTAGTTTTTTAAGGAATTTATTTGGCTTCTTGAAATGAACAGAGGGAAGTAGGAAGTGGACGTGATTTTTTTTTTTTTTTTAATGGAAGAAAAGGAATTGCAGAATGTTAAAATGAGCATTTGAATCCAGCGCCCAAAGATATATAAGTAATATAAGTATTAAGTTCATTGTTCTTTCTCTGGTCACTACTAGTGGAATCTCAGGGGAGCAACATATTAAAGAGCATTCTAACTTAAAAATATATGGTTTTGTGCAAAAAAAAAAAAAAAAAGAAAAAATATTCATATGTCCTGTAAGCAAAATACAAAGTTTTGAAGAAAATCTAAATTTATGATACAAAGTTAAATGTATATGACTTCACCTTGCAGCAAGCCATGATGCACATGCATATAAAATATTAATTTCATCAAGCACTTGACTCAACAAGGTTCTTAATCACCTTCTTTAAGAACATGAATAATCCAGCCAGAGTCAATCTGACTACAAATTAGGTAAACTTAAATCCATTGCTGAATAAGGACTGAAGTACACTTTGCCTTTACTCGCAACTCTATTGTACATATTGAAGCATATTTCACAATAAAAATAAATGAAGAATCAGTTTCTTTTTACTGTTTTTAATATTTATTCACATCTTTTGGAAGCATAAGATGGAGATATCGACTAACATGTTTTTTTTTAAAAGCAATGAAAACATTTTGATTATAATGTAAGTTTTGGCCCATAGCCCACAGGATGAYACTGTTTTTGGACATTTGTGTTTATGTGTCTTAAGCTATAAATCAAATATCACACTAGCAAGCTTGAAAAAATGTGTCTTTTGTGAAAATAAAGGGATGTCACAGAAGATAGCGGAAGATATAGTACATGAAATTACAGCAAAAAGATTTATGTTAATCTATAAGAAAAGCTAATTTTGAGGATAATGAAATACTAGGACTGTGGGAGATAGCTGAGGAATATCTGTCATTGGAAGATTCAAAGAGTATATCATATACACATCTATTGGGAATCATACCTGCTCTTCCTTGGGCACGACAATAAACTAGATGACCATGGGATTCCAGTCCCATATTTCTGTGTTGTTTTCTTGAATGCAGACAGAAAAGTCAAAATAGCTTTTTTTCTCTACTGAAAAGTTCTGAAAAAAAAATGTACTCAGAAATGCCGAAATGTTTTGACAAATTCAATCAAAACAAAGTGCTTCCAGATTCCCAGATCAAAATATTTAATTTTGGTATGTTAAATTAAATGTGAATGTTTCATTTGGAGATGGTTCAATAGTAAACTGCATCTGGTTACAGTACTCTRGTGCCTTATGGGAAGTGGAATTGGAGTGCCAAATGCCCTCAGTCCTCTATATAAACTGTACTTCCTTACTGGACTATAGCATTCATGATGTCTGATAGTAATATGTTTTCCATTACATGCTATAAGCCAGAGCCAGGCTCACAGAGCCACTGTTCATGATATGGTGCAAGCCAAGCAACATTTTTAAGATAAAACAAAACATGAAAAATGGTAATAAAATAGGCTGAACTCAATAGTAAAAGTCGTTTCAACTTTATTTTTTTACAAAAGACTACATTTTAAATATTTTTTTAATATAAAAAAACATAACAAAGAAAGAGGTATTTTCCAGATCTAAATGTACTGACAAGTATGGTTTATGGCATTAAAGGAGTTGTTTTCCTAGATTCAGTGCAGATCAGTAGTGTTTCTTTATTATAATTAGTAATATTATTTCAGATTTTGAGAATCTCTTCTCCCTTTTCATTCTCTGGTGAACAGATAGATTGCCAGGAGGAAGAGAGGGGAAAAAGCAACTTGCAGCGCTCCTTGATGCATTCATTSAACTGTGTACAGAATTCCACAGCTGAGGTCTCCAAAGGGCTTGAGATACCTAAATCCATGTGAAAACCTGGACCTTAGTCTATTAAAGACTCTTTTAGCATAGATCTGCCACCTTTACTCATTACTTTGTGCCTCAGGACCTGGAGGGAGTGTTGTCATCAATGTGTGCTAACATCTGGCCCTGAGTAATTGTCATTAGGGTAGGATGTGACAAACAAACACAGTTCGGGCTTCACAGAATATTCATTGCAAATAATTTATGCAACTAATTTAGCCCCCCCCCACCTTTCCTTTTCTGCTTGAGGAATCTGCAAGGGTAGACTGTGACCTTTATGGATTAGTGTCTTTGTACTTGTTCATTGAATAGTTTGTGTGAATAATTTTGAGCCTATGGATTTCTTGCAAGCTGCTGGCTATGAATGTCCACTCATACTGATTCACTGTTTATGCCATATGATTGGTCACCTCTCCCACCTTTTGTTTTTTTTTCTTTTTTTTTCTTTTTTTTTTCCTGCCTGCTCATTGCCTAATTCCTTGACCCCAGTGTTATAAGTAGCATGGAAGCCTGAACAAATCACAGAGGCTTTGCATCTGTGGGGGAAAGGGGAGGGGAACAAAACAGCAGGAAATAAATTGGTGTAGGGATTTTAGAACGTTTAAAAATGTCACCTTGTGGAAGAAAGATCAGTATATTTGCTTAGATACAGCAATTTGAGCTCTAAAGGGAGTTTTTTAACTTCTCCATCTGGTGTAACTGGATAGGCAGCTCTTTAGGTGGCTTTACATATCTGTCACAGTCCTCCCAAGCAATCCCTTGTATGAATAGGGTTGTTGGGGAGACATTTTGTTCCCCATCATTATGTGGACTGTAAGCTCTTCAGGACCTATCYTCTCCCTTACCCCCATCAGCCAACAGGGTCTTGACCTCAGCTGAAAGTTAGTGCTGCRCAAAAAAAAATATGGAGCAAACAATAGGCCAATTTCTCTGTAATTGTGCTCATTTTCTTCTCACTTATCTCCCGACTTTGCTGCATAAACTGAAGCTCCTCCTAGTGCCTGAGTAAACTAAAGTGAGTCCTGCGTGTATTTGGGGGATAAATGGGAGGAAATCTGCAAGTACAATCTGAATAAACTCTTGTTTAAATATATATATATAWAAATCTTCAAGCAAATGCATTTGGAAAAAAAATATTTTCTTTCTTGGCCAGTTTTAATGAGGACATGAAAGCACTCCAGCCTAGGTAACTCWACAGTCTATAAAACCAGTGAAGAATAAGGACTGTCAGCTATTACCAGCTCTCTGTTCAGGCCCAGCTGAACCAGTGCTCTACCGGGAAAAGACAAGGGAGCTTATTACCTATCCCTTGAGCTATCCACTCTTCCCTAGAGAGGCTTTTTGACATCAGGGGCTTAACTGAAACATATGAATTAGAGTGGAAATTGAAAGTATTCAAATATAAATTAATTTATACCCAAGGGTTATTCATGCCAACTAGCAATAAATATGCTGGAAGTAAAAAAGGCTAATTTGAATGAATATGAGCGGGCAAAAAGCAATCAAGGGCAAAAAAGAGGCATATGCAAAGTATAAAATATCAGATAGCAGAGAGAGGACTGAAAAGATTGTAGAGAAAAACTAAAATAAAGAAAATGAGAACTATGCAAGGATGTTGAGAGTATCTTTCTGTGTCTGGGTGATAAACTGATTGGCTAGAGCCACCTCTTTACTTTGGGACCTCCAAGCTCTGGGTAAATCATGTCAAAAAAGTGACTAGTATTTCCACCTAATATTCTCCTAGACAGTTATCCAAAACATAAAATTGGAAAAATGCCTCCCTAAAACTAAATGTAAACTARTTATGAGGCAAGAAGGTGATACCTGATTATAAGGCAAGCAATGAGAAGATTATGAAGAGCACGTACAAAGAGATACCCAATAGGGAGGTACCGACAGATCCTGACAGTTAACTTTATTGGTCTTACAAAAACCTAGTTGGAGTCCCATCTACCTCCTTCTGTATACAAGTTTATCCAATATACCTCCTTGGRAAAGTCATAGAGTCATAGATAGAARACTTTATTGTGATGTTCTCCTAGTAAAACATAYAAAGTATCTCCATGTATGCTGCCTCCTTCTTCTGTCTTTCCAACATTTTCTATAAGAAACAGTCTCAAATACTGCTTGGAAACTCAGATCAGTGTAGTTATGGAGATCTTACACAGGTTAATCAATTAGTCTATCCAGAACAAAATTTTTCTCATTCTGCCATGGCTTCTGTTACGAAGCAGCTTTTTATATTTTGTCTTTAACAAGCCTTGGACACTGGGGCACGTAGCTGATAATATACAATGATGGAAATGTATAAAAGAAGCATATGAAGATGAACTCTTTATCATTGTTTTTTAGTTTCAACTCAGGGTAATTAATTTTTTCTCCCAGTAAGAAATCATATTTAAATCATAACAAAATCAAAACAAAAAAAAAAAAAAAAAGGAACAAAAAAAAAGAAAAAGAACTAGAGTTAAAAATGTGGCTGGGATTATAGCATAAAATGTGTAGATGATATAAGGTCAAAATAAGTAATGATATTTAGATTTTACTGGGATAAATCATCCACGGCTTTATACGAGTTGAATTGCTGAGCAACATCTTTTGTAACTGTTCTTTAACAATATTTACAGAAAATATTTCTACTCATATCAGCTGCCCTTTAAGAGAGCACAACAGATCCATTTTGGGCCTAAAGTACTTGTTTGGGTCTGATTAATTAACCTAGAGTCTTTCCTGATACTCCCCACAGACTTTGTCCCCAGCTTTGATTAATTTAATTAAAGATCACCAGCCTTGACTCACCCAAGGGGCACCATGTCTAACATGTGCAATAAAAGTTTTTGAAGAAGTAATAGGAAGGGCTGATGGACACAAATGTGGAATAATTTGTCTGTGTTTTGGAAATGTTTCTGAATAATCTGCTGCRGAATCCAAGAGTCCTAGATTTGAGCAGATGTGCAATTACAGACAAGCACAGAAGGTAAAAAGTATAAATTTAGGAAGAAATGCCCAGATCAGAAGATGAAATGTCATTGATAATTGCTGTGTCTTCAGTATAATTTTGAAGAGTTAAATCTCAGCTATTTCAGAAGGTTCAGAATCTGGTTAAAATTCTGTAGTCTGTTCACATGAGAATCTACTATAATTTACAATAAAGAAACCTTTCTAGGAAATATTAGCTTGCTGGACATGAAATAATTTGCTGGAGTGAAAAAGAATACCTTCCCKTCCTATGGCATAACTCTGGCTAAGCCATTTTCCTTTTCTGTAGTTCAATTTCTCCTTTCACCAATTATCTTTTTTCTTTATTCAAATTGTCTCTTATGATAACTATGTTTAAATTGCCATGTTGCGCTAGGTTGCCCTTTTCTTGCTTGAGGACTGTCGTTAGTGATTGCTTCGTGAATCCCCAGTCACTTCTGCTTTCCAGGAGTGGTGTCATTTGCTTCACGGCAGCATAACTAAGAGGGACAATAACAGAGTTGTATCTTTTGCTCTGCATCCCAAAGATGGCAGACTGTTCACTGAAGAGGTTTAGAGGRCCATATGCTGCACAGGTCTGATGGTAGCTTCTTCAGCCTCATTTTTCCTGTGATTTCGTGATTTTCCATCTGACTCTTGCATTACCCACTTCTGCCTCTCTGCAAGTCCTCTTGTTTGGGATGGTTCCTTGCACCACAGACCGAGTCTGACATTCACTGGCTGGCTGCCTTGCTTAGAGAAGTCTGACACACACTCTGTTGCATTTGGCTTCTAATGCTTCTGTGAATCCTTTGCTTCCATTCCTATTTTCTCCTAATCTTTACCCTCTTTGCTTCTCCACCTCCAACTCCACCTCCATCTGATGCAATGGAAGCAAATTGCCCTAGTCCATTTGAGCAGAGCATGTTAATTTTAGGTTTGTTAGCCACGCACTTACATACCTGGATTTCTGCAGAGGGCTCAAGCTGTGCAGGGAGCACTTCCAGCCACATTTTTATGCAGGTCTCTCATTGCTCCTTGCCAGGAGGCTCGGAGGGTCTGGGAATTTATGCTGTGCTTCCCACCTCTGCCAAACTCAGTACCCATTTCAGCTGGTCTGCTGTATTAGCCCACCTGCACCTGTGTTTCTGTGGTTTTGGAGAACAGTGTGAGCTTAGGCAGCCAAATGTTGGCACTGAGTAGGTCACGATTTTGTTAGTCTTAATCAATGAAGTTTTAATAAACACTCTTTTCTGCTCTTGCTTTCCTCCTGCACTGTAACTCCACAGGACAGCTTCTCACACAGTGCTCTATTTTCCTTTGACACCCTGCCRTGGAAGTGGGTCATGATTTTTCCCTCCTCTGCTCCTTCCCCGCTTGCCTCCCTTCACAACAAGTCAAGGTGAAGAAGCAGCTCTGAAGACTCACGCAATATTCCCACTGTGTGATGTGAGCACCCAGAGAGAAACGGCCTATAAAATAGCTCCCTACTTGTGTGTTTTTTGAGGTTAGGTTGGATACACCTGCTGCCCTCTAATTCCCTGCACACTTCTCAYGTGTGAATGAGCTTGTTTTGCACATCTAAGAAGAGAGCTTCCAAAGTCGCTTTTCTGCATTACTATTCCTTTCTTTTACACCAGCTAAATCTGRGTAAGGACACCAAGTCTGCTAGCTTCTCCTTCTGTTTTCATCCAGCCATTATTGAATAAACTCATAGATGTAAAAGGAAAGCATCTCCCAGCAGTGCTGACAAATTTGACTCTAGAGAATGATACATCGAGCTCCTACCATCTTGAAACCCACTTTGCACGTGATGTGTGAACCCCATTAAGCTCCCTGTCCCACACAGGACCCACACTGCTCCTTTTGGACTCCTCACTGACTTTGGATTCAGTCTTTTCACCAGCTTGTTGCAAGAAAGCATCTGCAGCCCCAGAGGAAAAGTGGAGCAAACGAGAGTGTTAGACTAGCTCTAAAATTCAGGCTACTCTCTCTTTTCTCTCCTAACTTCAATAACAACAGCAGGGATAAAGAAATAAAATCTCTCTGACCAGCCTTCTCCACCCCTCTCTGTTCCCACTCCTCCCCTCTTTTCTCTGGCAGCTGAAATAGAGGAAAAATCTGTCATTAAATATTTGTAAATGCTCAGTTATCTGATGGCAGCTGTTTTCTAACTAGATTGGAATGCAGAGCACAGATGCGTGGAGGAGCTACACCATTTTTTTCCCCCTTCTCTCAGCATAATCCTTCCTTCCTCTCTTATTCTCTAGGAAAGAGAAAAAGAKAAAAGACCTTGATGTTAGATCAGTAGTCATTTCCTCCCAGCACACCCTTAGAGTAGGTAATCATTGCTTTTCACTTTAGGGAGTTTGGGAGTTTTAACTAACCAACTGGTCATTACCACCTAGTGATAACTACTAGTTAGGAAATGGGGAAGGAGAGAAATATTGTCATGACACTGTGGTTTGCAGTGAATTTCAAGAAACTGAGAATCTGTCATATGAGTTCTTATAATGAAATTTAAGTAATCAGACCCATAATTTCTCCTATTAGTTTTAGCTAGACTAGAAAAGGTCAATGCCCTGGCAAGCAATGATTCGCAAATAACAGGTGCAGCCAGTCTCTATTATACTGCCATGGGACACTGCTCTGTCACTTTTATTTACTGAATCAATCCACCAATGTCCAGCAGGAGAACAACAGTTAAATGGTCATTAATTGTAGGCTGATGTGCAGATGAAACAAATCTCCAAAGGGACCGTAAACCTTTGTTCTTTAGCCTCCTCCAGCTCGAGCAATGGGAATAGAAGTAAATCACTCAATGCTTCACCTTCTTATCAAAAATTTACCATACTGATCATCCCAGGTGAATTCAAATAGGACATCACTTTCTTTTTTTTTTTTTTTTTTTTTTTTTTATTTAATTTTCAGTGCAGTCATTGAAATTTTCATGGTCAAACAAGCAATTAACACACACAAGATAGTAATGGGCACAGCCCATCTTTGGTTGCCTTGTTTGGTGTCCTGGCGGTGAGAAAACGTGAGAGGTCATCTTAAAAAAACTTTTTAGAGAAACTAAATTTTGTCTCCCTTTTATTATAGGTTTGATCTGTTTTGTTTTGTTCATAATGTGTCTCCTGCTATGCTGAAGTTGTGCACTCAGTCTTCAGAAATAAGAATGATTGCATTACTGGGCATTGGTGCAATGGCAAATCCAAGATCTGCCCACAGCCCTCCTTGCTCTGTGTGTTCCAGACAAATGAGCAAGTCCAGAAGATGGCCAAAGTCCTGGACAGTTTTGGATTTGAGTCTTGGGACTACAGTGCATTGCACTGACATCAGTGACACACTTCCAAAACAGAAACTCAGAGGTAGCTAACAGATAAGATTGCTGAGATAGAAGGGAAAAAAAAAAAATTGTGGTGCATGGGATCTCAGGGATTTTATTTAATTATCCTTTCTGAGACAATTACATTTGCAAAACAAGGAGAGGTGCCTATCTGTGTGTGGCAGGCACCACTAGAAAACACAATATATCAAAGTAGAAAGAACAATCCCGTAACGTACAATATTTYTAGGTAACCACACAGCTGCAACAATCAACTAAATTTCCTCTTTCCCCTACCTAGTGTATCATCCTTAATGATGCTTATTTCTTCAGCAGGCTTTCAAAAGAGACATATTTTGAATTAGGCCCTTATCCAAAGCTCAGTGTAATCAAGGAAACTAGCACCAGAATATTAACTTATGACTAATAAATACACAGAAAAAAAATCTTATTCCTACTCTTTCTCATCTTTGTGTACCCATACTTCTCTGAAAGGAGCTCATGTTATGTTTATACATTGTAACTACTACCATTTTTCCTGGAGACATCCCTTATTTTTATACATGATCTATATTCRTTGTTAATAAAACTTTGCAGCTGTCTATAGTGAAGCAGTCATAGTTTACCTAGATACAAATGCCAGTTGGAAAGTATTTGGTATTCCTCATGCTTTTCCCGTCAYGCTTATTCAATAATCCACCAAAATACAAGGTATCTGAAAATATTCTTTCTACAGTCTTGGATGAAATGTTTGGCAAAACTAGCATATAGTAAATATCTACCATATAGTAACTTGTATAGACCCTTTAGTGTCTGTATCATACTGTAACATATAGACACTTGAATATTGTCTTGATTTCAGATTTCAACTCTTCTATTATCTCTGGTTTAGACTGAGAGTTTCTCTCTGCTACAGGTGGTCATCTGCACCTTCTCACCTGCTCCCACAGTCTTGTTTCGCTCTGGGACTTCCTCAGTCCTTGTGTCTCCACAACTACGCTGCCTTGTCTCAGCCTAGGAGCAACCCCTTGATACAAGATCCTCTAGATCATTGGTAAAAGTAGGTTTAGTCCTGAAACTCATCTCTGGAAAGTCAACCCACTTGCATTCATACGTGTGCTTGTAATGACGGCTCCTATTGCTAAGTTCATCAATTCTTAACCCTTTTGCGCTATGTTTTATTGATATGATTAGTCTGTAATGATGTGAWAACTCAGTAAAGACCAGATCCTGAGAGTTGTTTTGCTCTGCAACTCTATGTGGAGCAATATATTTTCCTATATACATGCTATATACTTGCATATTTATATATGCTTTATATATTTATATTTACCTATATGTACCTATCTATCTATTTATCTGCATATATAAACATGCATATGCATGTGCACACAAGGAGGTAATATTTGATTTTCAGTCCTATAATTGTGAAAGCAATGCCTAAGATTTGTTATTAATATTATCTTCATTTAAAAATGGATGACATTAAGAACCATGACATTAAGAACCATTTAATCTTCCCCATAGTGAGGTTAATTTTGCAAAATGAACTCAAATGCAAAAACACTATCAATCTCTAGCAATGACCAAAAGGAAGATCAGCAATAGAATAATGTTAACAAAAGAAAAATCAGGCATCCTCATGATTTTCACACCCATGYGCTAAAAACAGTTGAAATATTGGGAGTTTATCCTATGAAATAAAGGAAATAGTAATATTTACAGTTTTAATTGAAAGAATTTCTTATTGATAATTCTGAAAAAAGCTAGTAAAATTAAATGTAATATATAATTAAAATAGATTTTTAATCTTTATTAAAAAGTGACTCAAAACTAGTAATGAATGCATTTATTCTGTCAAAATGAAATATTTCCATATAATTAAAACAAGTTTTTCTTGCTATTTTGTCCCCGTGAGAGCTTTGTGGAGGGTATTCCTGTCAACCTGAATTCTTTCTCTACTCAGATGCCCCAAATTTAAACCCATTATTTAAGGTAGGGGAAAAAGAAGGACTGAGCTTTGATTTCAGAGAGCACTGGTCAATACAGTTCCTAAATACAAGGTATGACAACTGTATGATTTCCACCAGGATGTAGAAATATGGTCCTGAAGGCATGACATCATGGTCCCAAAGTGCCACAGGAAGCAGGCTCATTGTAACCATTTTGTTTCTCTCCCTCTTCCTCTCTCTCTCTTTTACTTATTTATTTATTTGTATTTGATTCCTCCCTTCTTAAGAATCAGTCCTACATTTATCTTTATTTTCTTCTGTGGTATTTCCMTGTTTAGCATAAACCATCTAGTAGCTTTAGCTTTATCCCAACTGTGGAACACACAAGTATGTTTCCTTGGTTTTTAATAGACTTCCCAGGTGACCTTCAGAAAATAACTTAAGCTCTCTTTGTGTCTGATGTCCCCTTGTGAAGTAAGAAAAATCAGTTTGATATAGCAAGGAAAGTATAAGGTTAAATGCAGTGATGACTCTGACTTTGTCTAAATGATCTTTTTCTTCTTTTTTTTTTAATTAGATGGGTGGCCTCATTAAAAAAAAAAATCTTTAGAAATCAGTCTTCTGAACAAACATGCTATTTTTTATGACTTTTCATAGAGTTAGCTAGTGCTTTAAAAAAAAAAAAAAAGGATAATAATGATTAATTATCCTTATTTTACTTCATTGCTAATTCCAATTTCAGAGCTCTATGTGGCACTTTGCTGAGACACAAGAAAGCCAGACCCTGACTCTCTGGCAGCTCCCTTCTGAATTGGACAGATAACATGACAAATAATTACATTCTAACAACAACTTTTTCTCCTGGGCATCTCTTTGTATTTTTCAGTATTGGCACCCATTAAGAAGTGAGGCATAGATTTTCTTTAAAGCTTGGATCACATAAAATAGCTAAGACAGGTTTGGGAGGATCCTTTGCTGCTGGAAATTCTTATGTCATTGTCACATGCAGTACATGAAACATCCATCAACTTCACATCAGAAACAATATTCTCTTTTTTTCCAAAAGCTGGTCCTAAGGGTTTGCAGCATGTGTCCCAGAAGACTAATGATGAGTGGGGTTGTTTGATTGATAGAAAGTAGCTTTTGTCTTGAAATCGTACATGACCAGCTATAGAAGCATAAAAAATCCACCACTGCTTAAGCATTGAGGCATAAGCAGAAAGGAGTACTTTTGATTTTCAAAAGGGGACAGCACACAAAAGACGAGGAGGGAAGACAGGGGCACGCAGTACAGCAGGGGTGGTCATAGTTTGCCCAGATACTTTGAGGTCCACATTGGTAAGTTGCCAAGAGCCGAAGGGCTGCATTGAATTTGCATTAAATGGAGCAGATGGCATCAGCTACCCTCAACTTTAATGTTGAAATGTGGCCTACAGAGCAAATCTGTACAAAACTTTTCTAATTAAATCTGAAACAACATGCCTCATCTATTCCCCAGCAGAGCAGTATTTCTGGTGGTATTTCTGCAATTCTGCTTCTATCCCTAGCCAAGAGAGACAGTGGCAGAAGTGCGAAGAAAAATAAGAATACAAATAGACATATGGATATATCCAAAATGTTAGTGTCCGATGAAGCACCAAGTAAAAATGGGTGGATTAAAAATAAGCCCCATCAATCTTTCTCAATTGTGTTCTTTGTGATAGAAATGCATCAGTATATTAAATATGAACTTCTGGAGAAACCAGACAGTGGTCCCAATGAAGTCTGGTTGCAAGGAGAAAAACAGAGCAGTGTTTCAAACCAAACTCTTGTTTGCTTTGAAGATAAAAACCAAACACATTCCAATGTCTCTCTTACACTGACAGGGTAAAGTCATGCACGACATCAAAGCCTAGTACTATCCAATTTGCCTGTCCAATAACCAAATATAAAATGAAAGAAACTGGAATAGTCAATAAGCCATGTTTTAGCTGTATCCACACACTTCCTTGGCAGACAGCGTGAGCATTTCCCACAAGAATTGAGCAGATGACAGCATAAATAATTTTATTACACCAACAATTTCAAGCAACAGATGTTAATAMACTTTCCGCGTTGGAAGTCAATGGCAGGTAATGGGGCCCAGGACCAACTTTTCCCAAATGTTGGCTTTAGCTATTTAGTCCATTTTCAAGTATTTGACTAACACTTTCCATATCCTATGTTTCTCATAAGGACTGATGCAGCCAAATTATGTATCAGTGCTAAGTGTTAGCCTGCCTAGTAATTCTTAGAAAAATCTGAAATAAGTATTTACTTTAAACTTAATAGTCATGGAATATGGAATACTCCAGCATGTATTGAGATTATGTGTAAATGAAACAGACAGGGAAAATGTGTGTCTTTCTTATTTTAGAAATAAGTGTGTGACATTACTGGTCAATAAGGCAATTGAATGCAGAAAGAAGATAATGGTTGTGAATAACTAAAATCAATTTTTTGCACTTAGATATTTGAAAAAAAWATTAACTATATGTGCACTGAGCTTTATTCTTTTACTAAATTTGATTAATATAATGCACAGTGATACTGTGAAGAAATTCACAGTAAAATAACTTGTTTTTGATAAAACAAAAGCAATGCAGACCTAGACAGAGGKGGTAAGACAGTTCATGATACCTCTTCCAGTCATTCTTATAGTGGAGAAATATTTATCAGTGTAAAGGGGGCTATGAAAATTTATTTGTTTTGAATAGTGAAAAACTCAATGAATGTTTTATTTTTAAATCATTTTCAATGTCATTAACATAGTGCACTTCTGTGGTAGGCGTGATATTTCAGGGTAGATCATTCTCTTATTAATAATGTCATGACTTTTTTGACTCTATAACCAAATAGTACAGCACATTATTTAATTGTTTATATTTTATTTATCCTTTTTGCATTTCAATATTTCCTGGGGTCTGCTGATTATTTTAGAGCTAAAAAATGTTTATTTCGGTTTGCATTTTCCTGAGGGGAGAAAAACAAAGTGAAGAYAAAAGTCTTCTGAGTTCAAGGAATGTGTCCTGTGAGCCAAATAGTAATGGGTGAAATTCAAGCTCAAATCCTTGGGGAATAATTTGTTGGCAGCAGCATCTGGAAAGTAAGTGTGGAGACAGTTACAGAGGTTAGCTTTTAGAACAAATGATAGAGAATGGGTTTTAAAAATAAGTTTAAAGGCACAAGGTGGGAAGAAGAAAGTGATGGAGGCAGAGAAAAAGATCAGGGACTTGGAGAAGAGATTTAGCAGTGTGTGCATGGAGGGTTACAGTTAAACAAGAGAATCATTTGAAGCAAAAATAGCAGTCATTTTGTATGTCAATTCACTGATTGTAAACACAAGGCAAAACTTGAAAGGGGACAAAAGAAAAATGGCTTCCAAATATTCTGGCATTTTTCTGTTGAATAAAAAAACAGATTTGATGAAATTAAACTTTTTTTCACAAAAGATTTTGTTTCAAAAGAATATATGGTTTAAGTTTTCAATTTGTCAAAAGAATTTTTTCAAAAGTTTCAATTTTTGAGTTTCCAAACCACCTCTGGTTTTAACATACATTTACTTCACTGAAAAATAAAAAGCCACAGATGACTTTTAAAAGGTCAAAACTTTTATTAATCCTCTCTAATTGTGTTTATAACTGTTTCAAGTTATCCCTACTTGCTTCATTTTTTTTTATTTCACAGAAAGTCTTGCTATTTTGCCTGTTAATCAGAAAAAAAAAAAAAAAGAATGAAAATGAGTAAAGAAAAACTAAAGAAAATATCTGGAGAACTTTTATCTTCTTTTGAAAAAGAAAGGTCATATATTTTTCATTTTTTACTCTCTATTGCCCTTAGATGCTGATTCAATGAGTCATCTGATTTCAACTGAACTATAACTGGGCTGTCCTTCAGGTACCAGTCCAAGCATACCAATTTGCAAATGATTTCTGTACATTTGCTGTATTCTGAATCACGTTTGTCATATTCTAAGTCCTGCATTCTTTCTGTCTAGCGTTAGGATCCTAAGTGAGACATGTGAACTAGTAGTATAGTAACGTCAGAGAACCCTTATAATAAAGAGCCAGCAGGATCAGTTTTTTTTTTTTTTTCTTCTTTTTTAAAAAAGCTTTTTTTATTGAAGAGTCTGCATCTCACACTGTTAATAATCATTGCTCTCTATTGACTGAAGTGAAAGGAAACCGCAGAGGAAGAGAAACAGTTCTTATGTCAGCTTGCCACTATGATGTTAATTGTGGTGACTCCAGGCACAGTATTGTGCTCTTTGGGAAATTTAACCAGAAGTCTCACAGGATTACTAATTCTTGACAACTAAAGAATTTTTGACTCTCTTTGACCTATCTTGACCCTCCTCTAGAATAACTGGGAGTTGATTTCACATATACATATCCCTCCAAGGTCTAGATGAATGAACTGAGCACTCAACAGGGAATTTGTTCCCAGTTAGAAGTTCTTTATTTTCATCTCTAGGGACCCAGATGGGATATGAACTTCCTCAAAGCTGAATGACTTCAMAATCCATTTATGAAAATAGAGGTTTAAAATGTATTTATATATAGGGAAAATAGATGTTTAGAAATGTCTCTCAAAAGCTGAGACTGCCATAGGAAAATCATGCCATCAGCTGTTAAATAGTAGCTGAATTTTCTCAGGTCAGCTGGTGTTATCCCTATATACAGTTAATAACACTTTATGTCGTGAATATTCAATCACATTGCATTCATGCTAAGACACTAGTGATATCCCAGTGTGACTGTCAATATCTGATCTCAGTAGTGATCAGGATCAGTCATTTTTATTACTGAAAGAAAAAAAAAGCAATATGCGCAATGAGTCATATATCTCATTTCATAATAGAGTATCAATAACTGACATTTACAAATCCAGATGAATGGCCAGGAACTGTGAAATTCTTCCCATTTATGTGCTATTATCATTTTTTTATTCCTTCTTTTTAAATTAGTATAGCATCCAGTATATATTATTTTACCAGAAGGAAAAGAAGGTGTCAGCAAAGCATGAGTCTTCTATGCAAGATATAGAAGACAAAATACAGTGCCATGCTATAAAGGAATATAAAGCACCTGTGACAAAGATTTAACAATCCAAATATTATTGTTGGACAAAGACATACCAGGTTTCATGTTGATTTGTTATTTACATGCCACTGGTCTCTGTTTTGTATCTTTTATTGCCAAAATAATTTTTCAATTACATRCAGAAAGCATTTGGCTCGCTTTATTTTATGAAAACAGTCTTTCAACTTCTTCTTTCTTCTTGAAAGTTTGCTTTGGACTTCCAATTCCAAGGCATAGTTATAGGCTACAATATCTATATATTGATCAATAAAGAAAAAGAACCATATACTAAGCACACTGAAGGCACTTAACAAAAACTCTTAAAGAGATGATGATGATGATGATACATCCTGACTTACGAAATACAAAGAGCTCAAAACAGGTGAAAAATTTAGATCTGATCTCATCAATGCCTTCTTTGTACTTTTTAGCAGCAAAAACCTACATAGAAGTCTTCATAACACAACATTTCTCAGAAATCCTCTAGGAACCTTCCTTTCTTAGAGGAAAATCAGAGCAGATGGATGCAGATGGAAAGTGCAGATGGAAAGTGTTAACTATGAACCTAATGAACACCAACTTCTTTTTCCCATCTACAGTTATATAGTTTGAGGAGGACAAATTCAGGAAGACATACAGATTCTGGCACTCAGATTGTTGGGTTGTTTCTTCTGAAGCATCAGAGAATATTAAATTTTGAGAGGTTGTACAAGGATTAGGTACCTCAGTCCCAGTGACAGTGGACTCTTTCAGAAATGCATGGCAAAACTTAAACATACATATTTTGTATTAACTGAAAGAGTAACACTATCAAAGGGAAAATAATTTAGGAGCACAGTTCTCATAGTTCATGATTGTTGCAGTCTTTTGGTTAAAGTGTTCTACTCCTAGTTTTTAGCTTCATCTTGGGTTAGAGATCATGGCATTTGACATTGTCTAAAACATTTCTGTCTCGTCTTAACTAACCAGTGGCATTCTGCCTATAGGCCATGGAGAGTAGTCAATACCACCATCGGGCAGTTCATCGTTCTTTAGCATGAGACACACCACCCCATGAAGATGCCAGACTTCCATCTTTGCCTAAGGGGAAGTTTAGATTACTGGTTACATATGGTAAGACTTATTTGTACCTCTTACGAGGATTAACCTATGTGAGATAGGAGTCTCCTTCTTTGGAGATCTTTAAAACCCGCTTGGATGCAGCCCTGTGCCACGTGCTCTAGGTGACCCTGCGTGAGCAGGGGGGTTGGACTCGATGACCTCTGAGGTCCCTTCCAACCTTCGGCATTCTATGATTCTATGATTCTATGATTCTATGAGATGAGAGCTTCCGTCCATTCGTGCAAAATACAGGTGAGTTCTTTAACCTTTTTTTGGAAACACATAAAGCCTAAAAATAAAATTGCATATTCAATAACTATAATATTAATATATTTTTTCTTCATATAAAGACAAAATTTTGAAGTCTGTTAGGCACTGCATTTAGAGCAGATTAACAGAGTTTGTTAAGCACAGGTGTTTCTATAATTGTGATAAATAGCAAAAATTCACAGTGCTCAATGGCCCTAAAAAAAGTCACACCTCCACCTGGGTGACCTAGTGGTGGTGAATTTACAAATCATATGACTACCTGCAACAGTGAAAAATACATTGCTGTTTGTGAGAGATAGGCACACATTTGGAGAAGAGTTTAAAGAAAGGCTGTTGCCATTTTTAAATTTGTGGTGTGGAGCTAGCTTCCTGTTACGGTGAGCTTCTCCTATTATGGAGAATAATAGATGGGATTTTGCTTGTTCCTGAGGTAATAGTTCAGTTATTTCTGAGTTTGCACAAGGTTTATAGATAGAAGCATTATTATACCAAATAGAAAGATTAGGCAATAATGGAAAAACTGATGCAGAGACTTCTTTTTCAACTGTTTATTGAGTCACAACAAGTAGAGATGTAGTTCACATCTCTACCTTTTTGCAATTAAACTGCCCACTACAAAAAATATATATAAATATCTATATCTCTCTCTATATAGTGCTTGAATTTTAACAAAGCATAGGTCAGAGCAAGCCCTGTTGTCCCTGTCGCCAGATACAGCTCAGAGGCCACACCCATAATCTCTAATAAAGCATCTGGAATTAAGACAACTTTCTTAAAAGATTAACCCAATTCACTTGTGTTTAAAAGCTTYGAGGAAACCAAAGCCTCCAAAGCCAATTCTATTAACTTGATCAGAGTTACACTAGGATTGTGTGTCTGAAGATCATTATCTTACAAGACACGGATGTCAATCTCATTATGTAACTCAGTGTGTCTAGCGCTTTCCTGTATAAATATACTTAATAGATATAGTTTTGACCTTTTGCTGTAAAACTGATTTAAAAAAAAAAAAAAAAGAGAGATCAGTCTCAGTGTGCTAAGAGGCTTTTCTCAGTTCCATTAAAAGATGATTTTTTGTGTGTAAATACATAGATTTCAGCACACAAAAGAAAAATGTTTTCCAAATAAATGACCTGGGGTTCCTCTCCTCCATATATTATCTATCTCTGCACTGTTTTATTTCAGAAAAAAAAAAATCCTCTTATTCCAGAGGGTTATCTATCTGTACTCGTGTCTGTCTCCTGATATCCATATTCCCCTAGAATGTTAATGCCTTAAAGTTTCAACTATGCCTCAGAGACGGATATATTTGACACCGGAATTTTGTTGTACTATAAGGACTGGCCCACAGAGTATGGAGCCCCAGGGAATGCTGATCTTTTGATTTATCCGTAGTTTTATAGATCATCCTCATAGCATTTGAGAGTGATGGGCAATTCAGGATTCATCTATGCACGCTATGGCTTACGCAGTGACTTGAACAACTCCCTTGAGGCAGAGTGTAAATAACATTCCTTGCCCCATGCAGAAGTACGGGCTTGTGCTCCCTTTTCCCAAAGAAGACAGGTGGGCAGGAAAAAAAAAAAAAAAAAAAGAAAGACTGTAAAGGAACTAGAGAGAGCATGAAACCTGGTCTCACTCCTTCATCTCATTTAATGTGCACTCTTTCACATTTATGGGATATACAGAGGAAAGACTCTATAATATTGCTCATGGCGTGCAAAGAAATACAAAAATAATTTTGTTCTGCTCCATTGGTGCTAGCTGTGCAAAATCAGATAGCCACTTGCTTTGGTTAGCAAGTTCAACAGCTGATGTGCAAAGACATCCAGCGTGGGACTATGGAGGATTAGCACCACTCTGGTGTACCAATGTCCTGTGCTCTTCTTACACTGTCACACTGGTAGTTGTCACAGCTTCATGAGGTTGATTTATTYATCCTTAAGAATAGCGGTAGAGTCAACTTTTGAAGATGAACATGTTAGAGGAGCATCCTTCCTGTCAATCCCTGCTTCTCGCAGGGTTTCCTTCTATTCCTGCCCAAAGTACTGTGGCACAGAAGGACTCATAGTGAAAATCAAAGTCCCAGGAAGTTGAACAGACACATAACTTATTGCATTTGCTTTACATTACTATATTGAAAATTGTTCTGTATCCTTGCTAGAGAAAATACACTTCRGAAAAAAAAAAAAAAMMCAAAGTTTATTCTTGACACAAAGAAGTAGTAAATGCTGATACTGGAGAATCTCCAGTGACTTCCACTGAATCATCCCTTGTTTGAACTACAGTAAATGAGAAAAATGTCATGAATGATAGTGCATTAAGCATGCTGATAGTGCATATCAGCACTATCAATGCTCATGCAAGGTTGATATCTTGCCACCAGGACATAGGAGGGGCAGGACTGGTGGAGGAAGTCATCTTCATCTTCAAGTAAATGTCCTCAATGGCACTGAGGCCAGGGTTCTGTAGTAAATAAAATAAAATAAAATAAAATAAAATAAAATAAAATAAAATAAAATAAAAATAAAATAAAATAAAATAAAATAAAATAAAATAAATCCACAGGAGATGAGGCCTTCATAGAGTGCTAAAATTGATAGGAATCATCTATTGATATAAATCCAGATTCTGTTTATTGACATCACTGAAAATTGTGTATCCCTGAATTAGATGCCAAATTTTCAGTATTTAACTCCTGAGAATCACTGAAATGCTGAATTAGCTTTTACTCTCTCATGAGTACTAGAATTTTTCAAGTATGTAACAAACATCTATAACATAAAATGTTTAAAAAAAAATTAAAAATATATATAAATAAATAAACAGGCAAAGAAGCCAGATCAAATCTATTAGTATCTAACAAGAGAATAGCTGCCTATCAAAACTCAGTCTCCCTATCCAACCACAATCAAATAAACAAGACAGCCAAGTGCCTCCAGGGCAGGGGCTCTGAGGAGCAGAAAAAATCTGCAGAGTCTGTAGCTGAAAGGCTGCCATTCTGCTAAGGATGTCAATCAGTTCTTGGTCATTCTCCTACACAAGGAAAGAAAAAAAATGTCCCTTTTCACACAGGTGAACACTAGTCCATAGCAAAATACAGCTGCAGGTTTTCTTAGGATTTGTTTATCTTTTTTTTTTTTTTTTTTTTTTTTTTTTTTTTTTTTTTTTTCTGTTTTGTTACCATAAATATATTTTCTGCTATAGGAAAAGTTCAACAGGGAGGGATAAAAGAGGGTGAATGTTTATTGGAAACAGAGTTTACTTCTTGAAAATCCAAATCCCTGAACCATTGGAGCCAAACTCTTCCAATTTAAGTTTAATGAAAGGTTTCAGTGCAGGCATATCTGTATATATTCAAAGCAGAGCTGCATGTGCTTTGGAAAAGCTGACCTAGAAGGATTGTGGCAAGGGCTCCATTTTATCAAACAACTTCTCTAATAAATTCCAGTGATTTCATATGAATAGTCTACATTTGCCAGTCTGCTGTGACTGCTATTTTGGATTGTCAATTACTGCTTTAACTAAACATCTCTTGGATTTTGAACTTAAATGGAAGTTTTTACCCTACCTATGAATTTTGGTTTGACCACTTCAGCTTCCAGGAAATTCTGAGTATAGCCTTTTGATATTAAAGTTTATTTAACAGAGCATGCCTGAGCTCTGTTTGGCTAATATAATAATTGTACAAACAGTTGTTCTGTCAATCAGCAAGTCAGATGGTCTCTCTTTGGGTTATTATGCTCAGAGGGTTCATTTCTTGCATAGCTTTCTGAAAGTAATTCTAATGGTTCCAAAAATTTTAGCTTTTTTCTCTTATAACTCCTATGGCATAGCAATTTGCATACACTGGTTTCATTTAGCTGTGTAATTGCTGATCTTGTTTGCAAATGTTACTAACTATATGATTAGGCATAAACTGCAGCAGTCTAGTTGCTATATTCAATTTTTTTGTTGATTTGTTGAATCTTTTTATTATCTAAAGCATTCCTCCCTTCAACTACCAACAAACTCCAGTTACACCTTTCCCACATGACTTCCCCCCCCCCCCCCCCCCCCAAGCTTTTCAGAGTCAGATTTCCAGTGCTAAGAGCACAAAAAAAGTTTGGTCTTGCCATATATTCTGGAAAACTGGTCATCATATATCTATAGCCTGTAAAACATAAACACATGAGAATGGTGTTCTGGATTTACTCATCACACTGGATTATGAAAAGTCCCAAAGAGCTGATTTATGTCCTTTTCTTACAGGTCAAGTTCATCTGGCTCACCACATGAAAGCAAATACATTCTTCTTGATTAAAACTTGACTCTGTGATTTAACATAGTGGAGAAGACAATATCTTGTCTGCCCCTCATTGCCAATAACTCGAAAATTCTCCTTCCTCACTAAGATTTCATTTTCAGTCAGCAATGAATCATGCTGAGGCTGTTTGGTAACCGACATCAGTGTTATACCCAAAATTTGAAATACCTATGTGACGGATTGAGAATCCTGGGGTGAAATCATGACCCTTTTGAAGTCAATGAGAGTTTTGGCTCATTGGCTGCAGTGGATTTCACTTTCCAGATCTGAAAAATGGAACTTTAGAACACTTGAAGAAAAAACCCTCAGGGAGTATTTCTGTGGCTGGTTTGCCTCATTTTTTTTTTTTTAGTTCAGAGAAATAAAGGGAAATATATCCCAATATATGTTCTAGGTTTAATAATCAAATGTATTCTTTGAGGATTACCTTTTGGATTGGATTATACATGAATGTAAATTGGCATTTTTTAAGATTAGGGAGCTGTATCAATTTACGTCAACAGCTGTTGAATATTTGGCTCATCATTTTTAAGGTCTTAGCATCTTTTTATGAAACTGAATATTTTGGATGGGCCATTTATTATTCAGAAAGAAACGTAATCCACACTCATTCAGTTCAGAGAAGAGCATTTTATCTCAGCCAGTCTGTATATATAGCAGCAGTAGAATATGGCCCTGCGTATTCTTCAGCTCTCCTTTGGTCTTGATGTTTTGCAACACCAGGCCCTCTCCGATGAATCAACAAGTAATTGCTAACATAGCATGAAAGCCTAATTTATTTGAAAGATAACTGCTTTTTCATGAAACAACTCATATGTATCCATGGGTGCTAAGGAAAGCATTAACTGAATGCATATAGCATGGAGTACATGTCATACCAAATGGTCCCAGTGGGAGAAGAGATAAGGAAAATGTTAAAGTTACTACAGTTCCATTTTCTATAATTTCATCTCCAGTAAATCTATCTCTGCAGTTTGCTGTAAACTGAGAAGCTGGAGGTTTCTTATCCACTAAAGCACCTGCCTTGACCCTACTACCAGCTGTGTGTCAATGAACTGAGTTACAGAAATCAGGTCTCCCGCCTCAGATTTCTTAAAACAGCAGTAGATAAATAAACACTGAAAAATCCCTTTTTCATTTTAGATTTTATGGTTATTTCCTTCTTCCTTTTCTTTACACTTGAAGAAATGTGTGTTTATTAAATAAAGCAGTTCATTGTCCATTAAGAATATTGGGTGGGAATAGAAACTTAATAGCCAGTGGGTTGAGATCCAAAGGTTATGAAATTGGCACTTGCTCTAAATCATATCACTTGGAATGTCTTTTGCTGTCAGTGGAGGGAAGCACATTTTCTAGGGATGCCTTTTAAAGGAGCTTCTGGGAAACTACAGGGACAAATCAATAAAACTTTTTGTAAATTAAATCTACATAGAAGTCCCTATGTTTAGCTCAACTGTAGGTGCATTATTTAAATGTAAGTGGAAATAATCCCACTTTTTGTCATTGTACCTTAATTATCCAAACTTCATTAATCTATCCTTCTCTCAAGGTTGCAAGACTCAAATGGTGTTAACATAAACAACACCATTGGTCCTGACAACCAAAGCCTTATTTCAGCATATCTCATCCCTAAAAAATATTGTAGGTGTACCAAGAAAAGGAATACTTATGAATCTATGTGTCCTAGGAATAAGTACCTGTCAGTGAAACTGGTAAACTAAAAATACCATGCTTTGTTCTATTCTATTTAGAGTAATTAAATCCTGTGCCTTCTGGAATGTTGGGCTTGTCATGAAAGAGAAGACAGAGAAATTGTCTGCATTKAATATAAAGGCAATTATTATTTATTGAGGCTGTTGAACAAAGATAGCTCAGTAGCAATGTGGCTAACACTTAGCCTACCTTAACACAACGTGGAATGTTTGAATGTAAGCACACAGGGTTTCTCTAACATCCTGGCCTGTTTTATCAAGTCTTGGAAAGGCTTGCTGATGATCCAGACCTTATGTTGTCCGTCTCTTGTTTAAAAAGTTTGTTTCAAACAAACTGTTTCCTTGGGAAAGATGGAGATCTGCTGAAAGGACTCAGTTATCTGTCAAAGTTATAGCAGTTCAGTTCACTTTTAGAGAGACAGCAATGTCTATTCTGGAAAGCATGTGGATGCTTTGCCTCACAGAAGCTTCTTTCCTCTTAAAGCAAAGGAATAATATAAAAAATATTCTCATGTGTTATCTTGAATTGTCCTATCTCCTGCCACAACACTGTAGACAGCATTAAGTTTTTGTTTTTCTAACCTCAGAGGAAAATATAAACCATATAATATTCACATATCATTTAAATCCCAACATTATATGCACATTATATTCTACAAATAGTTTCTAGATTATCAAAATCAGATTCTGAACACAGATTTCTTATGTTCCACTCCCTGCCTTAACCACTAGTCTTCGTGTTGAAATCAAAATTCCTCATGGAAACTCTATTGAAACTACTGTTGTCCTGTGAAACAAGAGGATTTTAATGAAYGTGCCTTTTTCTGATCCCACCTACACTGGTGAAAATGTTCCAGTTATATGTAATGGCAATGCACAAATGTAGTGCACAAAGTTTGCCGTGTTTTAATGGAAGAAGGACTTTGGGGATCTCTGCAGAAGACTGAGAGGTGGTACAGGTTCTTTCAGATAGGAAGAACACAAAGTCAGATATGATTTTGGACTTGTGTCTTAAAGTTAGCTGATATTTCTTCCAGGTTTCAGGAAAGTATTTGAAGTTCAAGATAGTTATGCAATTAGTTCTCCAGAATCATCAGAATGTTAGTGCTATCTGACCAAATCTGAAAACGTTTTTGTTGGATGGTTTTATGTGAAAAGAATGTACACTTCTTTATGTGACTTGTTAGTATTATTCTTGAGATGATTTTYTTCACATTTCTCCTTTTTTACAATGAGTTTTTTAAAATTATTTTCTCTGCATAATTGCACTGCATATGAACTTTGATAGAACTGGGCAAACTGTGCTTTTAAACACTCTACTAATATTTGCTTGAATTTTAAAACAAGTTCTCCATGACTAGGTTAGCCCCCATTCTGTGTTTGTTTTCTGCAGTTATTTTAGTTAATGAGTTTGCTGGCTGGGATGTTCCTGGGAATAGCTAATTTTAGACAACTATTAAAAAATACTAACAGAAGGTGAATTTCACAAAATGCTGCTATTTGCAATGGAAGTCTGGTTTTAAGAGTTGTGGTTTGCTCATCCAATCAGAAAAACATATCATATGATTTATATGTCTGCTCACATCATCTCGAATTTCAGATTTTAAATTTTATGTACTTACAACCATCTGCTCACAAGCTAAATTCACACCATGGCTTTATTGGAAAAAAATGTATATATTTGGTTAACAGTTATGAATAGCTGATGACGGAAAAGAAAATGCCATCTGACTGTACAATTCCTTCAGCAGGACTTGGAGGTCACCTTCATTTTCCTGCTCTCTCAGTCTGTAGTGCAATATTTTGATAATTTCTCTTCACTTGGTGTAGAAGGCTTCATTTCTCCCACAAGACTCAGGCATAGGGAGCCTGTAGTTACTGAAGGACTAGTGTTTCATTTTCAGGAAATTAATGCCTAGATGCTAGATTTCCTTTAGTTTCAATATTTCACTGCCTGTAGCCAAAGCCTCTTCTGAAAGAAATCTGAAGGTGATGAACAACAACAGAGAAAAATCTTGGATGTCAAATGGATTGGAGGACTACCCCACTTGATCTCCATGCATTTCCCTGTAGAAGAGCTGCACATCCTACTTTCTGGAGCTCTGGCCTCAAGGAGCAAAAGAAGGTTGTGAATGAACACATATTAAAAGCAACTGTTTKGGGCCTATAGCCTAGAGATAATATGATCCTAGAAATAGATTATATGAATCCAGTAGCAAAACTATGTCATGACTTCGGTGAGATTTACGTAGAGCAAACGTCCTGAAATGTGATTGCTGAACTGCTGTTGAAGCTGACACTTGCCGAAACCCTGAGTCTGGGTATACTTGATAGATACAAAATACAAAAGAAATGAAAATGCAAAGAAGCTGCAAAGTAGAAATAGCAGAAGGAGAGAAAGGGAAAATAAAAAGGAAGGGGAGAAGAAAACTATCACCACAGATCAAGGAAGAAAACAATGTCCTTCTCACCATATTTTCAAGTTTGTAATGCAATTCCATGACTGCAGGGAGGTGAGGATAGAGAAATTCTGACAGCTCTACCTGCTATAAGACCCCTAATGTAACTTTCATAAGAAGAACATCAAGAAAAGTCAGGATGGGAAGGGGAAAGTCAGTATAAAATAGTCGAGGGKTTTTTTTGTAACTTATTAAGTTTAATATTTTTAAAACTTAAATTTTCTTATAAATGGTGATTAATTCTTCACTTTGTTTCCATGAAAGACAGAACTTTTGTTCTCAGCCCTCACTCTGAGAGAGACAAACAGCTGCAAACATCTGAGCAAACATCCCCTCTCCCTCCCATAACATTTAGAAAACTCTCCTACTCTTCACAGAGGTCTGGAACCTCAGATACATCCACTCATCCTTACAAACTGACCCATATGGGCCATTATATCAGAGACAAGGAAGTTTTATGGTGTCTAAAGATAATTTTAATTCCTCGCAAATCTATTCCTCCCTCCATCTTCTCTGCCAGAAGAGCAGCCAGTCTCTAAGAGCTAAAAGAAATTTAACACAAGGCCTGCAGCCTCCTTTAAGCTTCTGATTTGGGAAATGCAAGAATAAAGTAGTTATGGGGTAAGTCAGATTAGCGTACTTGACAAATTCCCACTACCTGTAAATAGCCCAGTTGAGGTAGCTTTTTACAGAGTTTTTCACTCTCTATGCTTGCTTCTGAGCTTGCTCAGAGCTGCCATATTTCAGCAGATTGCTAAAAGAAAACTGTGAAGATATTGGTCCAGTTTTTGTACAGAAGGCAAATCTGTTCCTTTTCTTCCCCATAATTTCAGCTCTATCTTCCTAGCTCAGAGTTCAGCAAGGATTTTTTTTTCCACATTTTCTGATCGATTTCTGAAAGGATATTTTGGGGAATCTTAAATTGTTTGACCAGAAAAAAATGAGAGAAAGAGTGCTGCTGTCTGCATGTCTGAAAAAAATCACATCAGTGAAATGCAGTCTGCATTTCTTACTATCTACTGTCTTAAACAGCTCTCCTCGCCAGCTTTACAAGCTGTTTTCCCTGTTGCGCGGTTARGAGGACTGATAAATTAAAAGCCATGCCCAGCATCAGAAAGTGAATTGGTAGCAGAAGCACAGTTTTAATCTGGCTTTATCTGTGCTGCATACCTTAGCAGCAACCCAGTCCTTCCTTGCTGTCTAACAAGAAGAATACATATGGTAATAAAACATGCCAGGATGCGCTGGCAGGATTTGATCGGGATCTTCCCACAGACATTTGTCTCACGGSTCTTCTTTGTTTTAGGGGCCTGGTCACTCATAGATCATGGTGAGAGACGGTGGCACTTCAGAGTGGGACCAGCATGGCCCAAAGAAAGATATGCTGCACTCCAGAGGCTTTAATTCTGCCCCACTTCTGCCAGTACGTGGGGAAAGTCTCTTCACAACGGAGTGCTGATTGCAGTCTCCCAAGCTCTTTAAGCTCTGCTGATGGAAAGTATTACTGTCAGGTCTRTTTAAGATTGATGCCATTACTTAAGCAAAAGCCTTTTCCTTATCAGAAGGGTGGCAATGTCATTTTGCCAATCAACTTTACCGACTTGCTGGACCCAGGCTGCACACCTGGGTAGAGTACCATACTTGGCACAGGTTGGTAGCTCCAGCTGGAGACAGCAGCTCATAGTGGTGGACTGGGTACCAGAAATGGGAAGCAACCCTGGTCAAAGGTAGTTGTACACAAAGGCTTAAATGTAGCCAAAATAGAGCTGCTCAGGAGGCAATGGTGGTACCAGCAGCTAAAGTAAGTTCTTGGTAACAACTAAGTTGTAAATTTGTCTAAGTAGCACTTTAGACAAACATTAACAAACAAGAAGTTATATCTTTAAACAAGAAGTTATATCTTTAAAAAGGAGCTTTTTTTTTTTTTTTTTTTCACAATCTCAGATCCCATCCCTTCAAGAGGGATTGAGGTGGTTGGAGTTGACCAAATGCTGACATTTATGGTTTTCTGAGAACGGAGTGCTGCTCAGAAACTCCATGTAAGTGTTATCATATATTCTTTTTCATACCTAGAGACATTCTTCTGCTTGAGCTGTGAATTCAGTAAATGCATACACAAATTCAATAATTATAGTAGTCTGATTTTATACAGCAAAGGCTGTCTATAAAATGATCATTCCAAATTGTAGCTCTGTTTAGCCAAATTCTCCCTGCACTATGCCCGTCTCTGTAGAATTTTTCTCTCTCTAAAATATTTTCCCGTCTAGACAATTCCCATGTGCAACTCCCAGCGCTGTCAAAATGTGCCAGGCTCATCAGTGCTCAACTGATCAGTCAAGAGAGCCAATTCCAAAGGTCAGGCTTCTTATTTCATACCTAACGCTGCTGATGTGGCTGATCAGTTCAAGGGTACATACAGAAAAGAGATACAGAAGAAATGATTCTTAGGGAATTCAAGACCTGAGCTGTAGACAGCAAATTGCTCAGATAAAGCCAGCGAGTTTGTTAGCACTATGGATGTCACATRCAGGTTGCTTTATATCTCAAATAAAGCATTAATATCTACACATTTTATTTTGTTTTGGAGAGAGGTGAAAGGGAATAAGATACTATTACATAAAGTTTCTTARTCCTCCTGCAGATGGGATACAATAATTAGGTCTCCACTATTAAAGTATTACTTTGATACTTTACTTTAATACACCACCATTAAAGTATTACTTTAATAGTGTGGGAGAGGTAGGTAATAGATTCCAGGTGTAGGATACTACAGAACTGAGCAAGGATATACAGAAAAGAGGCACGGGAAGCAACTACCCCATGTACAGCAGGGGTCAATCCTCCTGCTCTGGGTCTGACCACATCCTCACATTTGCCATAATGTTCATACTATTCCCTTGGCTGTTAAGCTGTTTTTAGAACCTGTTGTGTAGATCTGAGAGGTCTGAAGTTTATTCTTTTGGTTTTGACTAAGGTGGTGACTTCCTGTTTCTTTCTGAGAACCACAGGGAGTGCTTTTTATATGCAAAATTTTTGCTGCCTATATAAAGCCTTTGATAAATTTCATGGCTCTGGGCTTGGTGAAAGTAGATGTAAAGGAAGAATAGAAAGTAAACAAAAAAATGAAAACTTTGACATGGTGAAAACGCCTTTTATTTATAATTTTCTTTGCTGTTCATGTTTCCTCCCSTTTTGCACTTTTGCTTTTCTATTTTATACGGTGAGAGTATATAGTAAATTGTCTAACTTAATACATTTTCCCTTGGGGAGACAGCAAATAAATGCATAAATTAATATATATTTGAATTTCATTGTATCTATATTGTATCTATATACACCTTCTCACGACACTCAAGCTGGGAAAACACAGGATGGCCAAAAATGGAGGGCAACACACAACCATATTAAATCAAACAGAATATCAGACTGAAGCCTTAGAGAGAGAACAGTAGGAAGGCTTCTATCAGGACTGGAGGGAGCTCTGAGTCACCCTGAYAAACAAAAAGACAAAAGATCACCTATTAACTTAGAGATGGGACAAGATAGAGAGAAAAGATCACAATTGTACAAAAAGCACAACCAAAAACCAGCATATTTCACAACATAAYAAGCAAGGACACATGCTGATATTTTTGTTTCGGTATTTTGAATATGTGGGTGTGGGAGAATCAGTATGAGTGAAAACAGTTTTGTTTAAAATCAAGTCATCTTCCCTTCCCATATGGTCTCATACTAAGCTTTGATATATTAATGGAACTTCATTCCCACAACACCGTGACAATCATAAATTACCTCACTTTGTTGTCAGAATTACACAGGATAAATTTGATCCTCAGCATAAAGCACTTAATATGTGCTATAGTCATCTTCTAGTTCACTTTGCACTAGTTTTCCATAAAGATAATTCTGTAGATTTTATAATCATCAAAATCTTTGAGTCTTCGATCATATTTACTGAAATAACGAAAAAAGAAAAAAAAATCCCAGTATTCTCAGAATATGACATAATAAGTCCAAACTCAAACCACTTCTTATTTTTGTAATTAATTGTCTTTGAATCAAAGGTGCAAWTAAAACTGGTTTTCATGTATTCATTACTAATATGGGGGAAATATTTTCTGCACCTCGCCTTATGTCTTGACACTACACTTAAGAAATTATATATTTCTCTTCTCTCCCTTTTTACCGAGTACTTTCCCAACTTTTAATATTCTTGCAAAGACTTGAAGACATTTTTGACATCCACACTCTTACAGCTTTTCTTTTAGCGATTGCATTCATAAAGTGGAAGAAAAAAAAAAAGAAGAAAGAAAAGCAACATATATTCCCAGTCCCCAGACAGTTACTGACATTGAGACACAAGCTAAGCTACCAATCCATATACCATACGACACATGAAAGGGCTGGACAATACTGTACAGACAAGGTCAGGTTGAGTTTATATGGAAGAAGTTAATTACAAATAAAAAAAGAAGTCCTTAGAGTCTCCGTAACCACGGAGGATTTTTCTGTTCCCTTGTCAGAGTTTAGCAGAATTTTCTGCCTTTGCCTGTCTTATCACATTATATGAAGCTGAATTATAGTCATGCTCTGAAAATCAGTACTTAGCTCCTGTAAATCTGGGCCAGATACAAGACAGTTTCTGCACTGCTCTGCTAAGACAGCCAGGTAGCTACAGCTGTTCTTGCATCTCAGCCATAGTCTCCAGCAGATATGTCACATGCGTGAATATGGAGAAACTGTCTGAATTTTGATTCATGTACTGCTTTTCTCTTGAAACAACCATCAAATAAAAATCAGGATGCTTTGCTTAGGGAGACAGAGAAATTTTGCCATCGGCCCTTCAAATTACTGTTCCCTGCCTTTTTCATGATTCCTGCTTACTTGGCATGGCTGGCAGAGAGTCTCCATGTGTTCCTCCAGTACCTTCAGCTCAGATAATAACATTTGGTACTTCATGACTGCCTTGTCTCTGGGATATAAGAAGGTGAAACAGAACTATGCAAGAAACGATCTTGTTTTTTAAAACTATTTTAAATATAGGCATGCACTTCTAAAGTTATCTAATACCATTTTGTTCTTTAAATAGTATAGCCTTTTGTTATCTAGCCTTTAGAATTATGAACAACCCTAGGAAGGCGTTTTATGTGGCAAGCATCTGTCCTTACATGAAAAAGGTCTGTTTTTCTGGTTTCTATTATGCAGTAGGAATTCTTACAATAGTGATGAAAACATGGCGAGATTTGAAATTAAGRGAAATGGTGACTTCTGTCATCAGCAGCCAGCATCCTGTCAAAGCATCAAAGTTCCTTGATATCGTTTGAAAATCAGGGGCCAGGAAGATGGAATTAATCTAGGAACTCAGAGTGCAAGAGCCTGGATCTTATACAGCCCATTTGGGCAGCACTGCTGCCAGGAGCTGTACACATCCCTCCATGTTGTCCCACCTGCACATCTGAGGGTCAAATTTAGCAGATCAGGGAAGCTCRAAATTTAGATATATTCCCTGTTTAGATAAATTCCTCTTTCAGGAATTTATCCTGAATATCAGGAATATCTCCTGGCCATCCAGGAGATATTGCACAATTTTCCACCAGTGGCTGGAATTGCCTCTCTACCCAGCTTTTCCAAAGGGCGGAGTTTCTAGACTTGACCATCTCATAGTACAAGTGCATCAAATGGCTCTGTATAGGGGAACCACTTCATACAGTAAAACAGCAACATCAACAATTTTAACAAAAACAAGTTAAAAAAAACCTGCCTTTGCATTTTGCAGCTCCTGGCAATATCTTCCTGGCTTTGCTGATCTAAACACTATCCAAATGGAAGATGACCTGTCACACACAGGGACACAGCAGAGTGCCTCTGCTCAGCGACACTGCAGTGAATGTAGTGGTTTAATTCCACCATGGAAAATATGTGCATGGTATCCCCAGAAGTCATTTCACTATTCCCTTTGAACACTTTGTTATTACCCTAGCAGCCCCACAACTTTCCGTAACTCTGGTACTCAAGCACCAAAAGCAAGTCATAATAACTGGTCGCATCAGATTAGATATCCTAATGAAATGGTAGGTGCTTATGGAGTTTGGAATTAGCAATTATGCCATTTCTGCATGGGCACACAAKGCAATTTTGGTTCGTGCCACATGCATGTACATCATGCCACGTCCTGTGTTATGTGCGTTAATGTGTTGTAGAGCTGGGGACATCTGTGCTCTGCTCTCATAGCCTATGCTTGGGTATTCAACCTGATTTGGCTGGTGCTGTGCTTCATTATGTACTGTCTCGCTGAGATGTTGACGTGCTTTGTTAAATCAATGTTATTATTTGAGTAACACAGCCCCATGGAGAGGATCTGCTGCTGCCTGCTTCCYAACAGGAATTGTTTGCTTGTGGGTTAAATCTAAGTTATCTCAGTCTTTTTATTGCAGGGTGACAGAGGAAGGGAATGCTAAGATTAGGAATATGGGAGCAAATGGGGAGAATTGATAAAGAAGTCTCAACAGTAAGAAATGTAGGACTTTTTTGGTTTGATGCCAGATAAATAGGAAAATACAATAATCATCAGCAGAAATGAAGTAGGGAGCTTTGAGGATGGACTGTGCTTGTGAACAGGTAATAAGCTTTTACTGAATGAAAAAAAAAACGTCACCAAAGGGGTAGAAAAAAAGAATATGGACTCATCAGAGGTGCTGGTTTGACAGTTTTGAGAGTCTCCTTGTGCCAATCCTGTCAAACCCAAGCAGGAGCAGAGGAACAGGAAAGCTTGTGAGCCACTAGTTAACATACTGCCGTTCAGAGTCCCGCATGGCAATTTCAGGCTGTCTCTTCTTAGATGTTTTGCATCAGGATTTTGCTGCCTAAATTCTTCCTTTTCTGATCTCTGTGACCTACACATGTACCTCTTCCCTCTGGAGGCTGATGTGATCACTGGCTGAAGCAAGGAAGAACTGCCCAGCACTGACGTGGAAAGGTATGTCTGTAGCTATTGCAGACTGAATTTTAAATAAAATAAAATAAAATAAAATAAAATAAAATAAAATAAAATAAAATAAAATAAAATAAAATAAAATAAAATAATAATAATAATAAAAAAAAAATCTGTGATTAGAAATGATTTGTGCAAAAGATTGTGTGGCCCAGTCAGCTCCTGTCCAGTCTCTGGCCAAACAATTTGCCATGATGACAGAATTTGGAAAGGCAGCATTTCAAGAACACCTCCTCGGCTCAGCATTTGCCTCRGTTTAGACACATATCTCTATGACTGGGGAAAGTGAGGAGTGCATCAAATTAGCTAGAGTTTGCCTGTGATTATGGCATCTGATATGTGTGTGAGTTGGGAGCCCTTAGTCCTAACATTGCCGCTAATATGTCATTGCAATTCTTCCCTCTTCATGTCCTTTCCTTACAAACGGATAAATTAAAGTATGAAGCAGCAATGGAGAATAAAATCTAGGGTTTTGCCACTCCTTCTCTTTAGGCCAAGTTATTCCTTACCAGCAGCTGCTGATTCTCAGGCCCCTGTCAAAATCATTGTAACTGACTTCTTGTATCACTGACCAGCCTTAATTCCCTTAGCAAGGACAAACTCTATGGTGATATTTTTTAATGTCTCAGTGTTTAAATAAATTAAAATTAGCAGCCCAACTTTTGCAGAATAAGTGCCAACTTGCACTGGCATGGCAGTGCCTGCTTTACTGCATTACTACAATTGCCAAAACTTTTTTTAAGTGCATAGCACTACACAGCCATAGTCCACATGGGCCATGTCTGATCTTACTGCTTCATAAATTGTAAGCAAATATTATCAGTTTTGATAYGATTTTCCTCTTCAAGAATTTATGTTAAAATATATTGATATTGAACATTAAATAACAGCATAGCTATACAGAGCACGATAGAGCAAAATGTTCTACCTATTCAACTCCCATTCTTCTGTCAGTGTTACCCACAGAGGTAGGTCATTTTGCTGGATAGAGATGAGATCCAGGGCTTTTTCTTGTATTCCCAKTGTGTTACTGGCTTATTGGGCTTTATTTTCTATAGTTAAAAGTATTACCCTAGCACTTCCATAGTGCTCCTACAGAGCTGTGCTAAGTTAATGGTCACTTGTAAAATAGTCTGGGATTGTGGTTTGAAAAACATGCTGAAGAACATTCCTAAGTTTATCTGAACAAAGTTTGAGCTTTTAATGCAGACTGTTTTACTGAAGAGCTGAGCATGCACTTATTTAATGAGCAAGAGACCTGTAAGTTAAACTTTGCAGGGATCTGCAGGGGAGAAAATGAGAAAGGACCAGTGAAACAYCAAGGTGTTATTGTAATTCATCGAGGCTTAGGTTTATTCAGAATTCAATTCAGAAATCCAGTCAAGGTGCATAAATTACAAACTTGCTCTGAACTTCTGTGCACACARGAGAAGTGATAGAATCACTGAAGTTGAGTCAACCACTTAAGTTCTGGACCATCTTCYGGAAGTATTTATTTCTATTATTATTATTGTTATTTTATCGAGGAGCAACTGCTGATACCTAATTTGAGTTTTCTGAAGAATGGTTGAAGTTAGATGAGAAAAAAATAAGGAGATGGAGAATGTCTCTTGCTCTCCCATACATATGAAGTTAAAA
>NW_020454094.1:4734187-4766054 GCF_003342845.1 Nothoprocta perdicaria
CCTTCATGATATTTAGCACTATATCTAGTTGAGTATCTCTATGTGATCTGTTCCTTAAAGAAGGAGAAGATGTCTTGAAAGAAGTTGGAATATCTCATCTTTCTTTCTGAGTGGAAACTGGCCACGGCACTGCAATATCCCTTTAACAATATGTGTGAATGGAAGAGTGCTTAAATGAGACATAAGTAATATTCTCCTCAGATAACTATAATATGGTACAATAATTAGTACTAAACTTCTCACAGAGATCATACCTGTCGTTACAAAGCCAGAACTCTTAAATATCATCATTTGACAAAACCAGTTCCTGAAAGAGGGGAAAAATGATTAAAAACTTCAATTCACAAAGTGACTTTTATTTTGACAATAAATAACATACAAGTCACATTGTAAAATGAGACCCTTAATCATTTTCTGCCATGTTATTTGTCAAAATATAGACAAGAAAAAATGATCACTCATAAATAGAAGGTAACTTTCTCTTGCCTTCTGTGGGGCGGGGCAGTAAGTGCAGTATTGTTCAAGTTCTTAGGAGGGTAGGGAAGGGAAATAAACAGCAGGAAGTTGGAGAGGAAAAAAATATCTAATAAACTCAGTCTGATCAACCATATTGAGTGATCAAAATTTCATTCCCCACAGTGAAAACTGTGGGGAAAACAAGCATTCCTGTTTATAACTATTCAATACACAATATTCAATATTGTTCAATATTAACACTGAATTAAAAAAAAAAAAATTAGTTAAATTGGCATTGAATGTCTGGGTGTCGCTGTCCCAATGACAATTTYTGTTCTTTTTTTGCTGATTTTAGCAGCTTTTGGTAAAGTCACAGAAAARCTTTTGAGCTCAGTATTTATGTCCAAAAGGTATAAATATAAAATGTTYCGACTGATTTCTGTTGCAGCAACTGAAGCCTGGACCTCTTGTATCCTCTAGAAACTCCTTCACAAAAGAAAAGAAAGGAGATGGCAGTAAACCATTTTTTTTTTTTTTTTTTTCGTTTGGACATTAGATTAGCAGCCTGCATGCATCAGTGAGCTCCAAAATATCATACTTGCTATCAGAACGTTTTGAAGTTTTAAAAGTTTCAAAAGATTTTTCCACTTGGTCTATATTCACCATTTTGGTGAATTCCATTAATTCCATTTTGGTGAATTCCATTAATTCCATCATACATACTATCACTAGCAAAGATTTTTTTTTTTTTTTATCTGGTTCATTTACAGGCAATTTCCTAGGGGTCTGCTTCAGTTTTAACAAGATAAGAAGCTTTTTTTTTTTTTTTTTTTTTATCAATCTATCTTTTCCGTATCTGCTTCAGAAAAAATGGTGGGAAATAAAACCAGTAAGGAGTTGGGTTTTTTTGTTACTTTGTTTTATTAGAAGAAAGACACATGGACTTTATCTATAACAGAAGGGAAGGGGGGGCAGAAAGGAGGGAGGAGGGAGAGCCAGAGGAAAACATCCATAGTCACTAGTCCAATCAGCTCAGAGTACCATGCAAATCTGAATTAATAATAATAACAATTATATGTGGTTCCCCCTTGCCTTGAGTAAATAAATGATAGTAATTATATAATACTGACTAAACACCCATGAGGCAGATAATTAGCATTATGCCCATTTTACAGGTTGCCAGGTTCACTTTACAAAAGTGATTAAGATAAGGATCTAGATACTTTAACTTCTGTTCTAGCAATTTTATTAAAGATATCAAGTCTAATCCAATCTGTCTGAATTTTACTGTCGATTCAAATGACATCAGGATTTCACTTAGTGTCACAGCAGCAGTATAGGGCAGATTTATTTAGTCTTTTTGCAGTGTAATGTGAGAACAAAGAAGAGATTTAAAATCCACCTAGAAACACCCCAATGACAGAGCTGAAGATGAAAATCTGATGTCTTGAAATGACGTCTTCTGTTGCTCAAACATCAACAGCTGTTTCACAATTGCTGACACACTGAAGTCACACATAAGTTAAGATGCAAGGACATGCATGAAGCAGAGTGAAAGCAGCCAGCTGGTGTCATCTCAGTGCTCAAGTTAGTAGTCATTCTGACACGGATTTCAACTGGGCCAGAAAGTGCTGTGGACACTCAGATAACAGATATCATTACTGTTGTTTTGATTGCAGCACTTGCTTGATTCACATGTTCAGCTTGAGTAAYGACAGAATCCATCCAGCTAGTGTGGATTTCAAGAAGTCTATGGCTACAGCTGTAGCCTTTAAGTAGAGGCTATATAGTACTTTTGGAGATGAACTGCGATTATTCTGTTTTCTCTAAATAGATTTGTGTATGGGAGACTTCCATTCCAGCTTTCAGAGGGAAAGAAAAGAAATGGATGGTGCTGAGGAAACAGCAACTTTCTTCTAGCTCAMAGTTTACTGGCAAGTCTAAAGTCTTTCCAAATGAGCCTGATAAACCCATATCCCCTGAAAGGACTCAGAAAAAGCAGCCATTTCCTTTAACCCAAAATGCAGCAACAGGATTAGGATAGCTTCTTCCATTTCTGCCACTACTGTATTCAGTGAATCCTGAAAACTCGGGCAGAGAATGTCTCCCCAAGGAGAGTTTCACCTGGGTAGGTTAATTACACTGTCCACAATGTGTCTGTGATACTCAGCTCTTTTCAAAAGTACTGCACCTCCAGGGCAGGCCATCAGGCCTTCAGCACTTAGATTTGGATGTTGAATCCATAAAGACTAATGAGTCATGCAGGCTGGAGCTCAAGTCTGTTATTCCTCCTGAATAGCTCTTGGGCATTTTGTTTTCATTGCAGGTGAACTTAAGCAACAAGCATGTTTTTATTTGCCTAGCAAGAAAAATGCATCTGCTAAGGATGTGTGCATCTTTTTTAAGTGTGTCAATTTATATGCAAAATAGGCTTAGCACTCATGGCCATGGCCAACTGCCAACACAGTCCTTAGCATCTCAGGTCTGGACAGCCAGACCCCAGATTCCTCTTCCTTTTTCTTTCCTCCCTTATTTATTTATTTACTTATTTATTTATTTGTCCATCCTTCTGAACTGATTTGGAAAATAATGTGCCCAGTATTACCTAGCAATATTCAAAACTCATCCCGTGCAGATGGTTTTATAGAGATCTGAACAGAAATGAGTTGAGATATCTCAAAACAGCCATAGTCTATCATAAAGAGCAGCAGAAGACACCTAAGATTTTACATAATGCAGCACACTTGGCACTCTTAGTGAAAAAGAAGCCAAATCTCATCTTGCAGCAGAGAAATTCTTTCTCTTAATGTGATAAAGATTGGTCCCTTTGGGTCAAGGTAGTGGTACATTAAGTGGAAAAGTATAAAAACTACCTTCTTCCCATCTATATTTAACCTGGTCTATGAATTACAAGAAGATTTCATTCTTCTGTGYTCTCACTTTTTTCTCTTTTCTTCATGAACACTGAATTTATCATTTAAATATGAAAAAAAAGAGAAACCAGATGCTATAGTTATTAACTTTTGGAATCAACTATAGTCTTCCTATTAAATCCTTCCATCCAGGTACAGGCAATTATTTGCTTGATCTAAAGGTGCAGAAAATGTAGACACACTGGGTTTCAGAAAGTCCAGTTTAATAAGACAGGTGGGTAACTAATAATGTGGAAAATTACCTGCAGATTGAGGATATTGGGAATGACTAATGGCCAAAACTAAGCGAGTAAATTAGTTGCAAAATGATACCATTTGCAGGAGTTGTGTGAGTAGGGGACTGGATGGCACAGTGGCATGTGGCAGTGATCTGAGCTTGAATATGGCCCAAATTCTGAAAAACATGCCATCAACTTATGGCTTTTTTTTTTTTTTTTATTATTATTATTATTATTCTTTCCATGTACTCAGTGCTATTTATGTAAGGTTTAACAGCACGGGCACAGGAGCCTAGTTAGCTCTGCAAAGTTTAACAACAAAGTTGTCATCAAGGTCAAACGCTTTGAAACTGAGACTTCAGTTTGCTTTACAAACCAAACAGAGTTCAGATAAACAAAACACTCAGTTCATCGGGGAAGATTCTGAAACACAGAGAAGGGAGAATTTCAAAGAGTTTTTTTTTCCTCTTAATTTAAGATGTTCCATAGGTTTCCGATTCCAAAAGGCAGTCAAATATTGGCTTCAGAGGGACCACTTATATGCTGAGAATTAGCCACATGCCTAAGTACTTGGGAATTTAATTGCCTACCCCAAAATACCTGATTTTACAATCTGGTCATGGGCAATATAAAAGCAACCTTAGTAAGAGATTAGCCTATGGAAGGACAACTGGATTAATTCTCTTAAGGGCAAAATTAATTTCTCTGACTGCCTAAGTAATTCTAAGCTTCTCATCACTTCGATACCTAAACACACATCCCAGCTCTTTATAAATGCAGTTTCAAACTTCCTATAAAGAGAGAGCTATTATGCCTTGTCCATAAATGTAAAACTACAGCAGAGAGAGAAAGAAACATAGTTAAGATCACACAGGACTCTAGTGGCAAAAGTGGGATATCTGTCTGTCTGCTCCTAATTTTGCCCACTTTTCTTATATGTACATTGTAAGTTATTTCTGATAGGCTAATAATGTGACAAATGATTTCACGCTACCAGCTCTGATGACACTTACTCACAGAGAACCTTTCTAAACATAATAGAGTGATCTAATGATCATATACTCTTTTTCACTATGACCATCTGCATTACCTTCTTTGACAATTGGTATATTCAGAATATACTGAGAATAAAGAATATAAAAAATGATAGCAAAAAACATGCCTCCAGATTTATTAAGTTTCCAAAAATATTTTCTTTAATATCACTGCAAGTGATACTAAAGTGATATTAAGCAGGATGGRTTCACAATTTTCTTTAATTTTCTGATACTATTGCAGTTTCTCCTGAGCTCTGTTTCGAGGGAAAAAAAAAGACCAGAAAAAAAAMCCATACCCTCTAGGAATTTATATGTCTAGAAAAACATACCCTAGGAATTTGATTATAACAAGAAACATACATACACATTAACATACATATTCCTGCACGTGAATACCCATATGTTTATATTCATACACATATAAATATTTATTTCCACTTAGTAATAATTTCATTTGCTACTAATTCTGTATTCATCCCAAATAATAAGTCAGATTCTTATAAAAATAATGCAAAGCATACTTGCCTCGCTGAATTAAGGAACTAAAATGAACTTGAAATGTTTCATATTCTTATAATACCAGTATCTTCAAGCTAGTCATAATGCATAAGAATTATCTCTCTAAATACAGATATCTGATGTACAGACATCTGCACCTACACCACACTATTAGGCACTTCTTGGTTATATGATTTCTTTCATTACAATACAGCTGTCTAAAATAAATAATCACTCCTAAAAAGGAGTGTTTCCCCCCTATAGACTGTAAACACAGGCTATGGATGCTAGTTCATATGTAGACATCTATATCACAGATTTTAAAATAAGGCAAGATGAGTTTTAAGCTGTGCTCCAAATTTCTAGAAAAGCAGTTTGTAAGAAATGTTAATTTTAATTAAAAAGAAAAAAAAWTTTCACACAAGGAACACGTTATGTAGGAAGAGGGTTAAGGGCTCAGGGCACCAGTGATCGGGTAACTTTTTGTTACTTCTTTTGCACTGAGAAGGTMCTTGGTTACCTTAATAATGAAGATGTCCTCACACAGGTCATGGCCTTAGTCTCCCACACTCACTGGACGTGGTCTCCCCTCTGATTTACCTCCAYGCTGCTCATGCAGTGACTCCCTAAGACTCTGCTCTGGGAGAGCAAAACCCTCTCTTTAAATTGTTTAATATTTAAACACACTTGAAATGATTCACTCCTGTCAAAGTCATACAATTAGCTTCCAAAGACAGAGATGATTTCTCAGAGGCTCTCCTAGCAAGGCCACAAGCAATAATATTCAAACACAATCCTCAGAAGCAGAATTTCCCATAGAGACTCTTATCTACCTTCAAGTAGTGATTGTCCGTGTTTTTATCTCTAAGCCTCCACCTTTCCTTTCATCACAAAATGTCACTGAGATTGTCCCCTTACTCACTTTAAGGTTCTTCCTCCAAAAGTATTTGTGTTTTTTCCTATATCTACAGACACAATAAGGAAAGGTGATAATCTGATTTTATAACTGGTCAGCAAGCTCTTTCATCTTTTCAGGACCTRAATGTGTGATTTAAATCTTCTCTAAGCCTTCTCTTGCCGGAGAGTTCAGTGCAGGACTACAAGGATGATCAGGGGCCTGGAATATCTGCCCCATGAGGAAAAGGTGAGAGAGCTGGGCCTGTTCAGCCTGGAGAAGGCTGAGGCGGGTGGATCTAATCAGCGTATATAAATATCTCAAGGGAGGGATTGAGGAGGATGGGACTAGCCTCTTTTCAGTGGTGGCCACTGATACGACAAGAGGAAACAACCACAAAACGAAACACCAAAAGTTCCACAGGAACTTAAGCAAAAAATGCTTGACAGTGAAGGTAACAGAGCACTGGAACAGGTTGCCCAGAAAGGTTGTGGACTCTCCTTCTCTGGAGATACTCAAAACTCATTTGGACATAACCCTGGGCCACATGCTCTGGGTAATCCTGGGCCACATAATCTAGGTGATCCTGCCYGTGCAGTGGGGTTGGACAATGATTCAGTGACTAGATGAGCTCTAGAGGTCCCTTCCAACCTTAAGGATTCTATGATTCTGCAATTCTTCTATGACAATTGGTATTTATGACAACATATCTGGAGATAAAAAAAAAGTTCTAAAATCTTTAATAATGAGTGCATACCTAATTCGGAGAATTTTTAGTTTCATCTAAGTCTGACTTCAATGAATGGTGCCTATAAAACAGAAATAAATTAACTCTACTGGACCTATAAACACAWTATCTTCAAGTTTTGAACCTGTAAATATGCTGAAGGAAGAAATTCAAGAAATTATTTAAATTTACAAGGCAAATTTTCCATTGAAGTAAAATGTTATTGATCTGGAGTCTTCAGGGTGACTAGATTTACACTGACATGTTCTGATCAGTTGTACACAGTAACTTCTGTCTGACCTATTAATTTTCCTTGAAGGAGAAAACAGAAAGCAAATGTAACCCAAAGAGAGGCTCTTCTCCCACAGCTACCCAACACAAAGAACCCAACAGAAGCTACTGTGGACGCTCAAAGGGGAAGAATTTGACCTTTTGTGCAGGGGACAGATGTTGCAGCCTGGCTGCATTGGTGGAARATGGCAGGGGAGAGAGGGGATGCTTCCACTTGGTCAAAGGGTCCTACAATTTTTGAAGCCAGAGCAGCCAAAATTGGACTAAACAGACTAATGAACTGTCTGGCAGCTGCCAAAATTCTCAGGGCAATTTCTCTGTGGAATTACAAATAGCATGCATTTGGTTGGCTTGGTTGTAGGGATTTCCATCGTGTTTACATTTAAATACAAATCATGATCACKAAGCCAACGGGGCAATTTCTGTCTGCAGCCAGTGAAACAAACACATTCTCGTGTCCACCTGAGCAAAGTTATCCTCTTKTTGCAGGGGGGGCACAGTCTTCAGGGCTGTTTTCCCTGCTAGCGAGGCTGAATACAAAATAGAAATGGCCTCTCTTCCCTTCAAGGACTGAAAACAGGGACAAAGGAACTTGAATTACATACATTTTATAGAAGTTATTGCTTTTATCCCCTTACCTCCCATAACCTTTCTTGACATCACCAAAAATTATTAGTTTTGCTCTTCAGTGTCATGCCTCTTGGTTACCTCTAATTGAAATGGAGGCGTTCTAAGTGGCAAAATCCCTTCAAGTGACTCTTTTGTATAATTTATCATGGGATTCAAAGCTTCTGAGCTTGGATCATTTAGTTCTCAGGAGTCTTTAATACTTGATCACATTTTGTGGTGGGACAATACTTGGTAGTGGTAGAATATGAAGATAACTGAAAATTTATTTACTGTATCAAATGCTGATGTTGCCAGAAGAGTGGTTTGAGATGAGGATTACCTTTCACAGAAAATTAACTGCAAGGAGCAACCTAATTTGAAAGAACTACAGACCTCAAAGAAAAAAGAGAAAGAAAGAAAGGAGACCTGTTCATACTGAATAAAAAGACACTTGAGCTTTCATGTTTAAATGAGTTCTTTCATCAGGAACAAGTAAAGGGAATACACTTTAATAAGAAATAAAGTTATTGAAGTCTTTTGATCAGAATGAAAAGCAACACTCTAAAACTTACCTTTGTAAGAGGCTGCCTTCCTGACCAGGAAATCATCCTATTTACTACTTTTACGAATGAAACAGAACTGTAGGTTTGGGATTCATAGTGATCTATATGGTATGTACTCTAAAGGCAGTGAAAGTATCTTGCTTTCAGGGTCAGGGTTGCTGATCCTGTAAGCAACTTGTAAGCAAGATCCTGTAAGCAATTTATATTTAAAATAATAGTAGAAAAAAATACCTCAGTCCCTTCTCCTGATGTCAAGCATAACTTCAGCGTGAGCAAATCATCCAAGCTGCATCACTCAGAGGTACAGATATACCCTCCATGGTGAAGAGACGCCTTTGCGGAAAGCAAAAACATGAGCAAGAATGCTGAGGACAACTTGCTCCTGCAAATATCTTCCGTATCTCACTTAAGAACATTATTTATTTATTTATTTATTTTATTTATCTGGATACTCACTATACAGACATATGAATTTAAGAAGCATATCTATATATATATAAAAAACTATATATACATACATATGTAAAATTATATATATGAGATATATAAAAATGTATTTATGCCACAAATATATATATAAAGATGTTTTTGAAAGATAAAATATTACCAAATCTAGGTTTTTTTTTTCCTGCCACCTGTCTTTGTATTTTTTGTTTTAAACACAGTGCAATATCTTCCCAAGTAATGGCTCAGCAGCAAACATGGGTGAAGGCAGTGCTGCTAGTTTTGTCTGTCAGCTCAACCTTTTTTTTTCCTTTGAATTCACGGTGTGCAGGCACAGTTCAAGCATTTTCAGTATGGCAATACAGTGTGAAAGCGCTGAGGAGGGGGAAGCAGATGTCACCCTGAGAGTAGAAATATTAAGAATAACTGGGAAAAAAAGTCTTCTTTATGCTAAGATTCACAAAGTAATTCCATGGCAGAAAAGTCAAGGTAAATATTTCCTGCAAGTTTTCTTGGATGCTGCAGGGGTCTAAAACTCAGATATTTTCGCAGATTAAATATTTACCTTGTTCCTCTGCTAGTTATTTTTATGATAAATATTTTTGAAAAAAGAATATTATTTGTTAAGATATAGCAACCCATATTTTACTGTGGATATAAAAAAAAAAAGTCTTTTCATTATAAGAAGAAGAAAAAAATGGCCATGTGTCCATCAGGGAAGCAAGTTCTACCTCCCTTATCCCCATTTTCAGAACTGGACAAGATATAGAAATATAAAGCTCATTTAGTAACTCAGTTTGCACTGAAAATTGTGTAAAGACTGTGTGTAAATACAGAAAGAAAATGCAAGACACACTCATGCCAGTTCACCCTAAAATCTTACCTTCAAGCATGGTTCAAAATGCCTTAATCCAAGAGCAACTGGTTTCAGTAAAATCCAGATTAGCCCTTTAATTCAGCAATTTCTCAAAAGGCAAAATCAAATATATTCATCATTCTTCTAAGATATGTGTATAATGTTAATAAATCTTCAACAGTGAGGGCACAGCACTTTTAAAGAAATGGAAGATAAACTACCTTGCTTTTTCAAAAGCTCCTCTTAATTTTCATTCCCTTTTCTCCCCACCTCCCCCCCGTTTTTACTCCCTGTATTGTGTCTGGCCATATCTAGTGGGCATATGCAGAGCAGATTATTTGCTTCCTGTTTGCATATTTTATATATTAGAAGGTTTTTATCAGACGTCACATCAGTCTCCTCTTCTTTAGCATAAAATTTGCTCTTTCCTCAGTGATGAGGCTTCCTAGACATTTGATCATCCTTGTTGCTTTCAAAGCCGCAGCAGGTGCCTTATGGCACTTTTATTTCCACTTTGATGCAATAGAAATGGGACTTGCAAAAGAGCTTGGGAAGTGTCTCCCATATATCTTTATATCTTTTATGATAATAAATAATAATGATCCATACTCATATTGTGCTTTGCATTTACAAGATACTCTACAAACATTAATTAATTAGTCCTCATGACACTCCTGTGTGATAGCAGTAATAAAGCTTTGCATGGTTATGACACCTTCGAGCTAAGGTTCTTAGATAACTTGAAAAATATTAATGATTATTCTATTTATACCGTACTGCTCACAGCAGGGTAAAATAGGAGGAATGGAGTATTGTACATTCTTCACATTTTTCTGAACTGAAAACATGAGCTTTTTAGATCCGATTTGCAGATTTGATATCTATCTCCAGATTGTGCAAAATCGTATCAGTAGAGAGTGTTACAAAATGCAAGAGATTAGATTCTTTCCAATTTTTCCTAACCATTTGACCATAATTTGCCTAGTAGAAACTTTGGTTTCCTATGGACCATTTCGAGGCAGGCTTTTCTCATCCAACCCTTATTCTCCAGATGTTTTAGAAGCAGTTGAAACCATCTGGATTATGCAACAGATTATTTTATCTGGTTTCACTAGAACTTTAATATATCAACCTAGGACAAAATCTGCTAATAACATGTGTATACATAACAATAACATAATCACAGCAAAGAATACTTGCAAATGAAAATGCTTCTCTATAGCTGTGTGCAAAGTAATAGAAATGCATATATGTAATATAACTAAAACTTCTAAAAGAAAGGCAGGAGTTCTAAAATAAAGAAAATTTGCATGTCCATTACAAAAGCACCAGTCTATACTTATATGCTATGTTCTTCTTTTCTGCCAGTCGTTTGGATCTGTCAGCAAACAACTGCATGCCTAGTTTTATAGCCTTTTTCGCATTCTTTTGCGATGGAGGCTGCGATAAAAAAAAATAAAGAGATTGAAAATAGCTTTAATATGTAAACACATAGCACGCTAAACTCTTTTTAGATCTCTGCATTGAAGAACAAGATGTTGGGGCAAATGAGAAAAAAAGCATAAATAATCCACATCATAGACACTCCTCACAATAAACTTCTAGAAGACAGTCCATGAGCTGGAAAACTGTCCAAGAACTTCTGGAACATTTTCCAGCTGTATAATATTGAGGGCAGTAARGAAACATACAGAAAATATTCAAAATGTGTTTAAAAAAAAAAAGAAATACTACAATAGCTGAAGGCACACTATATGCTAAAGACTCTCCAAAATRAGGATTTTAATAGAAACCTTGCTTTCAGGATTTTAAAATACTTATATAAAGGAAATGTGCATTTGTTTTGTTTGAGGGTTTTTTTATTGCCAGCTTCTGATGCAGTTTTAGAATAAATGAATGTCTCCTTCAGTGTCATGTATCATTCTGCAATGGGGAACATTCATAGGTAGTTTCAGGAGAGCAAGATGTGCTGGTAAATACTGTTTTAAATGCAGCTATTTTTGTTGTTGCTGTTGTTGTTGTTCTTCATTTAGTCAAGGAAAAGCAAAGAAACTCAGACAGTAAACAAGATGGATATTTTCTGGACTGAATCAGTAAGATCTATTCCTACATCTTGTAGGCAATGAAGAAGAGTTTTGGCCCAACACAGGGTTTGCTATAAAACAGAATGGGAGGAGAAAAAAAAAATCACATGTTGAAAGCAAGTTCCAATAACCAAACCTACACTTTAAAATAAAATCCTTGCCATTTCCTGTCAGAACTAAGTTGCCATTAAACTAGAACAACTCCTGTGGTATTATTCRCCTGTCATTTCTTGGTAAATCAGTGTCATTAGCATTGATTTTTTAGAGGMGAGATTAAAAGAGGTTTAGTTAGGAGAGCAAGGAAGGAGTATATATTATCCCAGCCAATGTAGTTCTGGGTCTCAAAGATGACATTTCCCTCTCTGCTTCATTAACTTGCATAGCTTGTTGAGCTTTAGCTGTTTCTAATTAATTCTTTTACTGGCTTTTTTGAATGTGTATCATCTCTGGCAAACCATATAAAATGAAGAAATCTCTCTAAGGTTTTACCCTTTTAATTATTATTTTTATTGCTTAAATGAAGCTCTGGAATTGCAAATGTTGACATTTTAGTTGATTCTAGTCATTAGAGTTTTCAAAGGAGGAAAAAGAGGGAAAAGGCTAAGGAGAGGAGGGGGCAGTATAGATAAAATAATAATAATAAATAAATAAACCCAGAAACTGAGTAGGATCCTGATTGCCATGGCAAACGCTGTGGAAAATGGAAAAATAAATGGGTTTGTCAAAAGTGACCTCCATGATGGTTTTGCCCTTTTAAATACTAACAAGGAAGGAAGCATCATTAGAGGCAATTCCTCTCTGTCTTGTACACAAGCTGACATGCAAATGAAGGGAGTTCTGCACTCCTGCTTGGTGTTTTGTTTTAGTGGGGCAGGGCTTGRCTAGCAAGCGTGGTGGGAACTCATATGTGCACATGTATCTTTGCACACAGACAGTCACATGCTGCTTTAATACGAAAGTGAGTGTATGGCAGAAGGTCTGGTGCTTGGAGAAGGTAAAACGGCAGGCACGAAATATCTGTCTGAATGAAATCATTTCATAAATCATGTCGTGTTAATGTTGCAAGGGAGTCATCCTGGCTAATACACTGCTCTGCTGACTGGTCCTTTTCCTTGCCACCGTGTTGACCCAGGTGGATAGTCTAAGAAAGGTGGACATCCAGCTTTGCTGCAAAGGGGGTTACACTGGTGCAAGCTGAACGAATGTAGAGGCGTAGGTATGATAAGCTAGGGAGTGATTTTGGGAATGTCTCAGCTATTACATGGTGGCTGCCTGTTACACTGCTTATCCCATTGTTTATGAGTGCTAGGTTGGTTTTTTTTTCCCTCTTCTCATTAATTAAAAAAAAAAAAAAAAAAAGGAGAACCAGAGAACTGAAGTTCCTCTAAAAGCAACTGTCACTTGTTAAAATTGTTCTATCGTTAACACAGACTCTGTCATCATTGCTGCACCGATGAGCATGAAGTCATGGCAAAGTCTCTAAATGAGCCTTGTTTACCAGCGGGACAGGAAGAAAAAGCAGCAGACKGGATCCAGCAGAAGAATAGGCTGTTGGCAGCTGGCAGTCGAGGAGAAGACTAAAGACATGGGGCACACATTTCCTCCTACTGTGACCTGGAGGATGCACAACAGTAGACAATACTGGTGCATTTATATCACTTCTTTCTCCCAAAGATCAGTGAGGTRTTTTACAAGCAAGCAACTAAGTGAGACCCAGCTGGATGTAAGCGGAGTTTGTTTACAGTGCTGTTAGTCATTGGTATGGTGAAATATGTAACAGTTATCAAATGCAAATAAGAACGGTATTTTTCAGATAAATTTACTTCTGAAACCCACTAGAAATGAACAGAAAAGTATTTTTAATTTGCAGTCTGGGATATCCATTGCATTTAGGCAAATCTGGTTTTCTCATGAATACACTAAGTGACCTTGTTTGACACTGGCAGGAACAAAATCCCAAAGTGATGTGCATAAATATCTGCAAAAATATTCATTTATGCACAAATTTTGAGACCAAATTTTTGGCAAGCTTATCCGATCAGGGAAAAGGATAAGCAAAACATGACTTTCACCAGTCAGAAGTGAATAGCACAGGGTCAGCTGAATGCTTTTGTGAAGGACTGCTTATAATCACATCACCATGTAGCTATATTGTCTTTCTATTTTGAGGATAAGTAGCACAATAAAAGTCAATTTATTTATTAAAACGAACTTCATCTGAGAAGATCGCAGATAGCTAATGCATCCTTCAAAATAGAGAAGACTCTATTTTACGTATTAATGCAAATACTATTAAAAACTCTAACTCTTGGATCAGGGCACCACTGAGCACTGAGCTTTGTACAAACACAGCTCTGAAGAAATCTTAGAATCGAGATTTGCTCAACTGCTCTAGAAATAACCACCTTTAGTGGGATCGCCACACTTAAATTTATCCACTTCGTAGTTAAGCATGTAGTTTGGCTATACACAAGGCTCTCTTYATGAAAGCAACAGACATGTCCAAAACTCCAATTCACTCAATTTCTCTTATTTACCTATTTTAGGATGGAATGATGCAGATTTTGGGCAGGGTATCTCCTGCTRTTCTATACAGAAAAAATGTCTTTTTTACTGAATTCCTGTCATTTACAGGGCTAACTAATCTGGTTCAAGAAGGATCTCAGCCCTTCTGCTGTCTCACAAAGCAAAGTATAGATGTAGGCCGAGCAAAGAATTAATTCCTATTTCATTATTCATAGGCTTATTTTAAAAGTCCCAAGCCACAGTTTAGTGAAAGCTCCCTGAAATGGCAAAGGAAGGAATAAATAGGACAGTGTTGAGAGAAGATGGAAAGACATTGTATGTCTGTTACTATGTGCAGGCCACTTGCAGCAGTTCTGGCTTTCCGACTGGCCACAGTGCCTGGAAAAGAGACTATTCCCAAAGATCAGAGACTGCTGCTTGATCCATTGCCAAAGTGCTGGATAGCAGTCAACAGAGCTTAGGTCCTAGTGCCACGGTTTGAATTTTCCAAACTGCTATCCCTTGAGCAAAAATGTCAGCTTTAAGGGAGTGTCGAAGAATGTCACGCATGTGGCAGAAAGGGATTGCACGAGGGGCAYGAGGAGGTTGCTGGGCGGCAGGTGAGTCTGGAGGTAGTGTGGGAGTGAACAAGCGATCACATCGTTGAGGCTGTGACAGCAGATGGATTGGATTGTGGGAGTCAACTGCACGACTGAGTGTAAAGGTGAAATGTGTTGAGCAAATGAGAGTGAAACACAAGAGATGCAACCAGCAAACRGGAAGSAAAAATCAAAACATGAGAAAGGAGATGTGAAGCCATATAGGAGAGGAATGCTTCAATGGTTGAGCATGAGTGGGCTTCTGTGAGATGCTGCAGATGCACGCAGCTGGGTCCCTGTCTTTGAAAGACCCCACACTGCTGTTGTGATATATGCATTCAAATTCTTTTTATTTTTAGCAACGACACCTACTTCAACCATTTCAGGCATTAATTACACTAGGACTCACATCAACTAGGAAACCAAACAAAACCACTGCTCAAGACTTAAAGCACAAAGATATGTTTCTGCTCCTTGTCCCATAGGTTTTTAGGTGGACCAGTTCCTCGATTTCTTTAAACTTCATTCAGAGCCATATTCTAAAGGATACACAGAATGCTAACTTCCATTAGAAGATAAATCATAAGCTATTTGAGCTTTAGCACAGATGTACGTCTAAGGAAATAAAAGTGTTTCTATTTCCTTCAAGTCACCAGCAGAATATAGAATGATAAGCTGTGGAAAAAGTAAGATCCCTGAAAGAGTTAAGCATTTGTCTTTACTGGTTTCAATGAACCCACCTTCACTGGAATCAAGACTATGCGCAAGTGATGCTAGTAATGTAGATTTGGAACTTGTACACCTGTGTCAATCAGATCAGTGAATATACACCAGCAGGACTGAATAAGTACACCTGCTTCTGTAGTATTTTATGGTAAATTTCCACAGATTAAGGCAATGTATGACAGGATCACAGTATTGCAGCTGTAAGAACATCACCCTCAGTCAAAACAATATTTCATTATGCTGTATCTTATCTCTGACTTTGGCCAGAAGAGATACCTTAAAACATTATGGAGATTGTATAAGAAACATAAGATGTTAGTCATTTTCTTAGAAAAATGCCTTTCTTCCAGGAGAAAGGCCAGAGCCCTCTGAAAAAGACTGAATATGGATCATGATGTTTAATAGCCAGGAGGAAAATTAACCTTTAGCCTCACACAATTCAGTAACCTGATTTGATTTAGAAAACCTCTTGGTCAAATTCTACTTCCATCTAGAGCAACATGAATCTCAAATAACTTCAGATTCATGCTTGTATAAAGCCAAACAGATTTTGGCCTTAGGAAAAGAGAAAACAGGAAATCAATTTGCCACCAATCAAACAAAATAACCTGAAATAAATACTTGAGTTCAGAAGTGACATTTGGTCTTGGCCCTCTGCCTTTCTTTACAACGGGTTAAGCCACCATAGCTTCCAAGTGTGCTCCCTGATCACTTGGCTGGCTTTGTACAATTGAGCTATAGTCTGTGCAGTTGACCTTTCTTCATTTAAATGCTAATAGAGATCTAGGAAAGGTGTTGCCATGCATAAGGTCAACTAATTGTAAGACACTCAAGACCTTATGTTTGTTGAGCTGAAACAACAGAAAAACAAAGAAAGGGTTAATTAGAACTTTTGTAAGGTGTTTGAAGACCAGGAGAAGAGGTTTGTGCATGACATGTTAAGCTACCCAGTGAAGTCCTCTCCTGGAAGTAACTACCCACTATGCCCCAGCTGTAAAATAGTAGCTCCTTTTCTATCTGAATTCATTTTTTACAGAAAAGTAAAGCTGGAGCTGATTGAAAGCAAGGATGGAAAAGATTTGCACTAATTTTAGCATCAAAAAAACCCACCTGATATATTCACCAATTACGTTTGCTTTAAAAATGATATAGATAACTAGGCATCTCCAGAGTGAAATATTTATCATCCTAAAGTAGGCTTTCTAAATCAGATTAATCATTTTTAAGAAGTTTATAGTTTGGAGGACCTTCTAAGGTCAAGGAAAATCACTTTATCACAGGTTTTCTCAGTCTTTTAGAATCCACAGTTTTGGTGACGAAGCCAACAGGGAAAATGAAGTCAAGCAAAAAGTGTATCCTGTCCACTCTTCTGCCTTTTCTATCATCTATTCTAGTTAAGCAGTCCAACAGCTCTTTGAGCAAAATTTCTATCCCTACCACAGTTATGATCTGAATGTCATTTTTATTGCATTACAATGAAAAATAATGCCAGTATTTTCTTAAGGAAGCTCGGGAGTGGTGGGATTACAATGCAAACATTGCCACGGTTCATGGCTGGCCTCTCCCAATGCTTTCATCTTTCTTTTGAGGCTCCACCAACCAATAATAAAAGACTGATGAGCCCTGGGCTGATAAATTATTTCCTTCTTTGCAGAATAYGGCGTTCAGATGGCATGGTCTGACGTGTTGGTCCTATATCTCAGCAATGAAGATATTGGAAATCACTGCACTATAGTCCCATATGATAATATGATCATGTGGGGTGATCCAGGAGAAGCACACTAGCAGCCATGTTTCAAGGAAGAGTGTTTTTTTCCTCAGGGAACTCGACCTGGTGCACAAAAAAAAAAAAGAAAAATTACCAGCCTCTGGGACACTGTCAATCTCTTACAACAGGTCTTTCTCAGACTTTAAATTCTGTTTTAAAAATATGTCAGAAATGAAAATTGGGGAGAATCATAGCACTGACTCGGTATTTCATGGAGCTGAGTTGTGAACACAGAAAATTTCGTGACCTGATTTTTTTGGAAGCAGATGAGTCATGTAGATGATGAGGCTTAGTTCAGGTCATTTGCAATTCACAGTGCCTGTAGTTTAAAATTAGCGTGGGTTTTGGAGAGCCTTTAATATTCATAATCTGACCTAATATTGAAATGTTCTTTAGAAAGATAGAGATTAAAGGGGAAATAATGTGAAGTGATATCAGGAGAATTTGCAAAGTAGCTTTAATAGACTAATTCCAAGTTCATTAGCTGCATTTCTGATCAGAAAATATTGAAATGTATCTAGCTTACCTTGAGATTCAAGACTAGTTATTCCATTTCTATAATTTCCAACAGTGATTCAGCATATATTTCAAATATCTCAAGTCTTAGACAGATCTACTCTACCATGCTTTCAAAATCATGCAGACAAAAGGGAAAAAAAAAATAGATCTTTTTTTCAGTGACAGATGAGTGTCTCAAGAAGGATGGAGACTTTAAAAAAAGGTAGGATAAGATGTTAAGGGCTTAACTAATGGGCATACTAAATTATTATATCAAATCCTGTTTCTAAGTCTTTTTCTAGAAGCTGAGACTTCCAAAAAGGGGGCACGATGCGGGACTAGCTAGCTGTAGCTTATGACATGTTTTCCCATCTCCTGAGAAGTAAACCAAGATCATCAAATTAATTTTCTCCCGGCTTCTATGAAACTTACAGCAACTTTAATACACTGTTTAGTTCACAATCTGGGTTCATTTTGAGCAGGAGAGAAYGGGAGACCTGCCACCCTGGGAAAAGTTTTCTGCATCATTAGAAGTCCCTTGTGTTAGCCTGGCCTCTGCAAATGTGTGCTTGCTTTTACAATGGACAGAGAGCATCTAGGGGAAAGACGTCACTCAAATGCCCACTTACTACACATTTTCCCCAGCGCAACGGTGCTCAGGATTGAAAAGCAATATAGGAAGCTAAACGGCCTTTATGATTGTTAAGTGAAGCAAAGATTACAGGTWTTGAGTTATCAGACACAAACCGTGGAATGACTTCATGATTCACTGAAGCTTTCCCCATTCTTAGGATGCCTTATGCTTGATTAGGTAATCTGTTAGTTTATGCTTTCTCTCAAATGGGAAGAGGCTATGATAACAGTATACAAGCCAAAATAAATCTTCTTTGGACCTCTATAGGAGCCCAAGATTCATTAGGGCGCTAGCAACTTCCTAATATGCTATGTTTGACTTCCATATCTTTGTTTTCATTTAGCTGGTGCTTGAAATGCCTTTATGGGCAGTTAGGGTCAGAAAAACACTCGACAAACTTTACCTATTCCCATCTTATATTCATTCATCTTCATAAATACATGATCTGTTGTTCTCCACAATGACTTTCATCTCAACTTCTCACAGTTTCTTACTTTCTGCAATTGAGAACCACTTCTTTGGAAAAAAATCTGGTTTTCTTCACTCGTTCAGTAAATAAAATGCAGTCAGCATGATCGGATTCTTGCCTTTCATGACAAACTGTCTCACAGAAGGTCAAACTAAATGATCATAATAGTCTTGAACATGTATACTATGCCTCTTGCAGCCAGTTTTTATTGTGAGAGATAAGGAGAAAGCTTTGAGACACACAAATAAAAATAGATAGTTGGGCATTTTAAACCAATAACTGTGCTAACATAAGCGGAGATGTGCTGACATATTATCACTTCAGGAGCAGATCAGCAGTAATACACCTTTTCATCTTGCCAGTATGCTTAAGGAATTAGACGCTTCTGGTAACTGCTTTTGGTTTTATGTATTTTTCTTTAGTTGTGTTAGTTTTTAATTTGGAAATGCAAGATTGTTCTATTTAACAGTCTTGTGAAATCAAATAAAATGTGCTGGTTGCTTCACATAGAATCCACCCTTATGCTTTTATCTGGGAAGACTGGTTTCGTTCCACTGACATGAGCAACAAAGTCAGGTTTCAGGGTGTCACTARGTTATCTTGATTCTCCATTCTTCAAAATGGCAGGCACTTCTTGGGCTTCATGAGGGTCACAGAAGAACTTTCTAGGCAATTTGGAGATATTCACAGCATGTATCTGCATAACATAGGGAAAGACACTAACAGAATCACCCACCAGGAACTTTCTTGTCTTGCTTTCGTGCTGATACTTGATTACATACATATTAAGGCATGAAATAGTGGACAGTTAGTCTGCATCAAACCCTCTTAGGATGGCTTGATATTTGGTTTTTTTTCTGGAAGAACTATGGCGAGTCAATTTTAATTGACTGACAATTTCCTGCTAATTATGCGGCCCATTCTGTATATATTTTACACAAAAATTGTTTTTATTCTGATGGTAACCAGCAATCATGCCTGTTAGAAATTGCAGTTGTGTTTAGAACGTGGAGCCTAGCCATGTAATTTTTAAAAAGTTACTGTCTGACACAACCTAAAATTTACCTCAAAAACAGACCTGTCACTACACCAATTTAGACCAGTTGAGTACCTGATCTGTTAATCCTGTTTGAGGAAGGGTGAAGATTTTTTTTGATACTTTCCATCCTCAAAGTCCCAAAGACATTTATATGCATGGATATTTAATAGAAAATTCATTGTTTTGTGGGCTTTTTTTTTTTTTTTTGGGGGGGGGGGGGTGGGGTGCTAGGTAGGCTATTATTTGACCTTACAAACAACCAGACTTCAGAGCTTCAGAGAAAGCCCAGCAAAGAGATCAGAAATGACGGTGAGGATTTCATTTTAATTGAAAGGAAACCAGAAGGACTCCAAAGGGTAGCAGACTCTAATTGAATAGAATAAACAAACAAACAACAAAGATGGGGAAAAAAAACCCTACTTTTTTCACAGAAAAAAAAAACCCTTTTTCAAGGGCTCATGCTTTTAACTTTGGAGACAAAGAATATGCCGGTAGTGAGAAACCCCTCCAAGATATGAAACCAGGTGAATTGTTCTAATGCGCAAAAAAAGCTGCTCTGCACCTGAGAAAAGTAATGTTTTGTGAGTAGACGTAGAAGTAAATTACATGTAAACGAACTTCAGAAGTATAAAATAAAATCCTGGAAATTATTCAGCGCCTCTGAAACTCACTAATGCTAAGAAACACTCTGGTGGATCCAACAATATAAGTGATCAAGGACTTGATTTTTCCCCAGTATTTTATATTTCCGACCATAGAGTGATCAGCATTTGAAAGGAAGATTGAATTTCCAGCATCCTCCCCATCTCACAGGTTTCTCCATCACTGCTACTACCAGTGCATGACATGTGAGATCTTCTGTAGCTCTGTGGGAGTCTGGACCCTCATACAGAGGAGATGTCATAGACCTGGATTAACTACTTTCAGAGAAAGGACTGTATTTCAGAATATTTCAGAATATTTCAGAATATTTAAGGTTGGAAGGGACCTCTACAGATCATCTAGTCCAACCTTCCTGCTCAAGCAGGCACACCTAGAGCATGTGGCACAGGGTGGCATCCAGGCGGGTTTTGAAGACCTCCAGAGTAGGAGACTCCACAACCTCCCTGGGCAGCCTGTTCCACTGCTCTGTCACCCTAACAGTAAAGAAGTTCCTCCTCACCTGGAGACGGAACTTCTTGTGTTTCAGCTTGTGGCCATTACCCCTCGTCCTATCGCTGGCCACCAGTGAGAACAGCCTGTCCCCTTCCTCCCTGCATTCTCCCTTCCTGAACTTATACATATTAATCATATCCCCTCTGAGCCGCCTCTTCTCCAGAGAAAACAGGCCCAGCTCGCTCAGCCTCTCTTCATACGAGAGATGTTCCATTCCCTTAATCATCCTGGTTGCCCTTCTCTGGACCCTCTCCAGAAGCTCCACGTCCCTCCTATACTGGGGTGCCCAGAACTGAACACAGTACTCCAGGTGCGGCCTCACCAGAGCTGAGTAGAGGGGCAGAATCACCTCCCTTGACCTGCTGGCAACGCTCCTCCTGATGCAGGCCAGGATGCCATTGGCCTTCTTGGCCACGAGGGCACACTGCTCACTCATGGTTAACTTAGTGTCAACCATGAGTGAGCAGTGTGCCCTCGTATCTATTTGCTAATTRGAAAAATCAAGCATTTTTATCAGCTTTTCATAAAAGTGAGCTATATCTGGCCAATTGGATCCTTCCAATGCCAAATAGAGTGGAAAAAATAATAATAATTTGGAAAAGAAAAAATAACACAACTTCATCTCAAAATATTCTCATAGAGTAACATTTGACTTTGTCACTTTGTCACACAGCTCAGGAAGTCTCTGGTACTTTGACACCTCTCCCTCTTCTGAGTTTAGGACCATCAGCTCCTACAGTTTACTCCATAGGCAAACAGAGTACAGTAGAAAATGTACCTGTCCCAAGGAACATTGCTGGGTACTGGAACTCAATTTGTTCTACTGTGAAATTGCTAGATCAGTCTTTTTTGAGACTTTGACACAAAGATTTCTTCAAATCTTTTGTATTCCAATGCTTCCTAGGAGAGCAAGAGGGGGTTATCCTGTTTTTCCTACTGACTCTTTCTCTTCTTTTATTGTGCTTTTATAAACTTTTCAGTTGTCCAAGTCCAAGTACATTGCATACAGCAGCAATATGTTTATCTCAAAGTTGTATGTCAGGAAACTGAGGCATTGGTCTGTGAAGTGACTTGAAAAGCTCATGAAACGACCAAGTAGCAGAGCCAAGGAAAGATTCCACATCTTGTCCCATACTTTGTGGCACTGCCTGAAATAACTTTATCATTATTATTTTACAGTTCTTCAGAATCTCCTGTTGTTAGTTGAAGCCCTTTACTCTCTCATTTTTTTGCATGGACCCTTGGAACTAGAAACTATTTTAGCTATTTTTAGTAACAACGTGCCTTGCCATGCATTCATCTTAACAGTCTCCTTCATAGATGGAGTCTTTAAGCATTGTGGCTGAACAAGGAAATGTGCAAAGAAATGATTCTCCATAGGGACAGCAGCATACCAAGAGGATTTCATGCAATACTTTGAGATCTTCATTATGTTCCTCTAAGGTCTGGTAGTGCTTTCTTTGCAAAAACATACGGATATGCCTTTGGGTTATAACTGAGTTGTACCTCAGGTAGATAATAATCTGTCATCCCTCAGTTTTGCTGGGGAAGATATTTTAAACTAGTTGAGGTCAGTTCCTCAGCCCACAGACTAGCTGGTAGAAATCCACGTTCCTCATGCCACAGGTATTGTAAGGAAAATAAGCACATTTTCCTTCTGTTACTGCCTCACAGAATCTTTGACTCTGTGGGTTGTAAGTTGTCGCAGCTCTATTTATTTGTTTCCCAGTTGTTCTTCCTTTTTATTTGCTTCCATTATAGTTAACATATTCCTTTGCCACATCCATAAAAGATCTGAAGGAATTTCAGCATTGATTAGATTATAAAAGCATCTACTTGGTAAGATAAAAAGAGACATTTGAAATATACCTCCGAACTGGTAGATTTACAAAGTGTTTGTATGTGCACCAGGAATATGTATAATGGGACATGATTCATCTCCTTGAATAACCTCCCACCTTCTGAAGATGACTGATCTTCCAGATCTCAAAGATATATGTATAAATCAACATATTTAATAGCCATTCCTAGATGTATCCTTTATCAAAACATTTTTGAATTTGTTCATACTTTTATTTTCTACAACATGTAGCAGGAACCACATTTACAGTGCTTTGTATGAAGTAGTAGTCTGCTTTCAACCTTTGCCTGATCGTTTCTCTTGTTCTTGTATTCTGAGAAATAATGAATGAATCACTCTCTATTCAGTTTTTCTGCATTAATTAGGTCATGGAACTCCATGCCACAGGATGTCGTCAATTCTGAAAGTCTGCATGGTTTCAAGGAGAGACTGGACAAGGTCACTAAGGATAATTACTTCTGTAGAACCCATCTCTAGCTCAAAAACCCTGAGCTGCAATTAATAGAGGCTTGGAGGATAGTGAGAAGAAATATCACATATACTAACCCTGATCTTTTACTCATTACTGGACATCTATTTTTGGACGCTTTCAAAGGCAGGATATTGTTTTAGATGAACCTTTGGAATGACACAGCTTAGCTGATCTTACCCATGATTTCATCTCTCTCACATATGTTCTTCAAGCATCTTTTCTATGAAGGAGAGTCATAATATTAATTTCTATGAAGAGCAGTCATAATATTTAATTCCTCTTTATCTACACTACTCTATTTATACTACTCATTTTTTTTTAGCTAAGTTTTTGACAGGCCATCACTTTGACATCTCTTTCACTCATAGAGGAGGTACTTTCATGGAAAAAGCTTTTCATAAACTTGAGGGAAGAGCTTGACGCTAATTATTGAACAGCAATCGTTGGGATCACCTGGTCTAATTGAGATATACAGTCCTTTGTTAAGTGGGTCGGCCCCGGTCAAAAGAACAGGTGGTTGAGCACAATTTCATAACTGCCTCTTTAATATTTGGCTGTGAAATTTCCCTGAAGTTGTAGGGAGGAGGGACGGGATCATTATCAAAAGATTGTTTAGAGAGGCAGAATCAGGACTGGTGGGGAAACTGCTAATTGCCATCTAATCTTTCCAATTTGGACAGCAATAAAATTTAAATAAGATTGGCAAGGAGCAGGATGGCTTGCAGAGGCTGCCTCCACCACTGCTCCTGTCCCAGTAGCCTGATATTACATGCAAGGCTTCAGTTTGAACGGCCTTACACTGCTTCATAAATTATGACTGTTTAGTGTTGCAATAACTCCAAGACAATCAACTGAATACTGTAGAAAATCTTGAAACAAAATAGTTTAAAATATTTTTTATTTGTTGGTTGTTTTCAGTTAGCAAAGACTGAGAAGAGAGACAAAGAATGAGACTCTGTTCCTTCTTAAAAGTATCTAGGTTACCATATTATGCCTTGCAAATGACCTGAGATTTATAAAGACTGCATTTGGCCAGAGAAATCTCTCAGAAGCATGGCTTATAAAAGGCAGCATGTTTTATTCGTCCAATATACAGCCATTTAAAATGCATGCAATGCTTTGTACCACATCATTCAAGTTGTTAAGTGCTGTGTATGTATAAATAAATGTAGCTAGAAGTCTGCATAATATGCCCTGTTGTCATATTCTTGAACAATTTTATTTTTAAATAAAATTGAGGGCTCTATGCAACACCCTCAAAAAAATCACTATCCCAATGTGTCTGGGTTCTAGGTGTTGTACAAATTCAGACTATACAAACTAAGAAACAGCTCTTTTCAAAAAGTTTGGAAATGTTTCAATAGACATAAAGATCAATAGTCAAAAAGCTAAAAGGATACAGGTGTCTCAGTGTTTGGAGTTTTGGGTTGTCTTTTTTTCCTTCCTTTCTAACTTGGAGGTAAATAGAAAAATATAACAAGCTCTGCCCAAACTCATAAGGCAACCTCACATTTTTTTTATTTGGAGGTCTTGGTTTGAGCACCAGTTTTCTACATTAATTTTGCACCACAAATTACAATGATGCACTTATTCAAGTCCAGTTTATGTGACCACAGTGAATTTCCACAATGTATTTGTATCAATAAACTTAGTTTTATAGTCCTAACAAGCCCACACTTGCTTGTAGGGATCATGAAATATTCAAGTCTTCGAATAAATGCTGCTCATTTGCAACTCCATTTTTGCTTCCACCCAATGGCTTCAAGTCATTCCCATTCCTGGTTCTATGAAAGGAGCTTGTAGAAAATTCCTTGTTGGTTGATGAGGAGCTGATGTTCTTGGTGTGCCATTACAGAGGCCTCCTGCTATGATTCAGCAAGGAAAGAGCCAGGACAGCATTAATAGAGTTGTCATGTTAAAGGATGATTATCTGCCAACTTTCTGGCAAGGCCAGGGAGGTCTTTTAAAAGGAAGTTGCAGGACAGGTAGCCATTCATTTTCTGTATGGTTTTAAGCGTGTGAGTTGGGTTCAGCATTTTTAGTTTTATCTCGTGAAAAATTAAGCACAATTCTTGTTCTCCTGCACTGCAGGATAGGGGGAAAAAAAAAGCTAACAAGCTTAAAGAAAAAAAAATACAGCATAATTGAGAATAACATGAGTTTATTATCTGATGCAGATTAAGTCTTCACAGGGAATAATAAAAGCAAAATCAGTGCTGTAGTATGAAATATTTCTATTTTCTTGTGGAACTTATTTTATATGTCTACTAGACAGAATTTTAAGAAGTGACTAAACTGTCCTATGAATGTATGGTTCAAATGGAGCTTCTTTAAAATATTCCAAAAGTTGACATCCAAAAGAATTAGTCAAATATCAAAATTGTGAGAAACTTTCAAAAACGTTTAGATGTAGATTTATGCCATTTCCATTATAGCATCATTATGCCAGCTGATTCCCATGTCATGGATAATTTTGTTCTTTAATTTTTTTTATTATATTATTTGCTTTTATTTTTTTCTGAAGACATACACAATAAATAATAAAAGACTAAAAGGAAGAATATACCAAATTAATATGAAACTCACTTAAGCATCTCTCACTAAACTTAATATAATGAAAACCAAATGGACATTAATGCAGCACATTATGATCTGAACTCAGGGCTTAATTATCTAATTAGAAGCAAGGGGAAACCTTTAAGATCTACAGAATCAAATAATTCTTTTTAGGGGGAAAATAAAAAAAAATGGAAAAAAAAGGACCCTTACTTGCAAAATATGGTTGGTTTGTAGCACCTGAGTCTAAACCTTGCTGCAAGAAGTGAGGCCTTGCTACAGCATGGCCAGCTGTGGATGAATCATATCATCTTCATGAAGACCAGGTCTTCTGAGTCCTATAAACAGTTCTCTAGCTACATTTGGAAAACCACTTGGTTTCAGCTCAGTTAACTGTAGAAGAACCATATTATGCCATTCCAGTCTGATACCTTTCTGTAGACTGGCTGGTTTACTGCAATGTAAAGAGGCTGTCATCTTAGGATAAGGAACTTCCATAAGTAAGGTGTGGAATATAATAATAAATGAATAAAAAAGAAAGAGGAAAAGAGGGTCTTTGAGACTTTTCCACTCAACTATGTCTGGATGGTGCTCGGCAGGAAAATAGTTCTTTCATAAAGCATTGGCACATATGCCCTCTTCTCTGGAAATAGATGGTACTATTCGCACTCAAGGAATTTGAAATGACTCTATAGTAAGCCATAAATTAAGTATTAATTTATCCCTTGAAAAATGTTGTTTGTCTTTCTTTATATCCCTGATACATACTTGACAGAGTCTGTCTTAAATCCTCTCTCTTAAATCTTTCTACAGTTAAGGATTTTAGAGCTCTTTCCTTATCTTACATTGTTTCTTTTTTTTCTTTGTTTAGATAAAACAAAATATCACATAAATATCTGAAATCTAGATACTTCTCTTATCTCTCTCTCTCTTTCTTTTTAAGTCCAGTGTTGCATTTCTTGTCTCAACATTTCCTGGAAGCAATGAATCTCAGAGTTTAAACAAAAATTTTAAAAATGAAGAGATATCTTTTATCCATTTAACCATTTTTTTTCACTGTAGCAGATTTTTCTCAGCTATGCTAGGTCTCTATATCCACTCAACAACTAGATTGCATAGTAGTTTTATGAAGGTGACAAGATGAGACAGGAAAAAAGAAAAGTCATTCATTATATTTTGTCAAAACTCATGTTCTATCTTTTTACTTCATATTTAAAACATCCATCACAGTTCAATCATCCGAAACACACTATGTAGCAAACTTGGCTGTCCTTGCTCTGTGAAAATTTCTTTTGGGGCCAGGAAATGGACATTTTAGAGAAACATAATGGGATCATTTTTTGAGAATACGAGCTTATAAATTAATCCTGTCTTCTGAGCAGGATATGAATATTTCAACTGTTCTATAGTCACCAGCTAATATACCAAGAACATTTATATTACTTAGGAACATCAAAGTTTTCTATTTCTACAACAAAGCTGTTCTATAAACAAAGTTTTTGATCTACCAAATCTGTTAACATATAATATATAACTTACAGTAATGCTTGCAAGTGGCAGGCAGACAATGAAGTCACTGCAGATTTCCCCCTATTCCCACTGTTCATTGATTAGGAAGCATGTCCAAGCCTTCACAGTGGCCCTAATGAGAAAGCCTGGGACATTAAATCAATTATTTTTTGCTGTTTGGGGTCTTGCAAAAGAAAAATGATATTGGTTTTATTGATAGTTTCTTCTGAGCACAGAAATAAAAAGAAGACAATTAGAGAGTTGAGGCTGCTGAAATAAACCCATAAGGACCATATAGGTCCATGCAAAGTTCAATAATGTAGAAAGAATATTACTGTTCCTAATGCAATAGCACCCCAAGAGATAGCAATAGGCCCAGATTTCAACTGCTGGAGATCTGATCTCCAGTTACAGACGTGATCTACTATTCTGAGACCTAAGTTGTAGGTCTCAGACCTCTGTCTGTCTCCCATTATTTTGTAAACAAAGTTGCAATTCTGATGATAAATTGTAAGACATAACTAAGAAACCTACAGTCCAAAGAAATCTGCCCACATTCACAAAACACAGAGCTTAAAAGAAGCATTTATGATCTTTCTCTATTTTCTAACTATTCCTCAGTTTATAGCTTGGATGCAGCTGGTAAATACCCCTTATTTAGGGATATGAAAGGAAGGATTGAGGGTAAATATAACACTTTAGGCAGATGTGTCAAAGATTGCATGATGAAAAAAAAAATTTTCAGGAGATGACGGATGTAATGAATGAAGATATAAGACCACAGAATATGGGGTTTAGGTAATAGCTCCACAGGAGTCCATCAGGGTGAGAAGAGATGCTGAAACTATTGCACAGAAAACAGCTTGAAACAGCTAAAGTTGCATTTGTTCGTAAGAAAGATATATGGAAAAGTCTTTCCTACGAACAGCTGTAGCGAAGGCAAAGCTGGATTTGCTGGTGCAAATGGAGAGCCTAGTTGGTTACAGAATCTGAGGTTTAAATAGCAGAAGTTTGTATGAAAGACCCATTATCTGGACTGAATAATGAGCCTTGGCTTTGGGGTAGGGAATTTGCTTCCTGAGTATTTGAAACCAGGTGTTGCTGGCTTTTTCTGTGGCCCATACCAGCTGTTCTGTGTCCAACAGAACACTTCAGCCCAGATCATTTATTTCACAGCTGAGGATGCAAAGGTGAGTGATGTCCTATGAAAGAGAGTTGCAACCTGGCAGGAGGTGAGCAGAGAGCACGGCCATGGATGAATATTTGGGTAGATCTGGAGTGGGGAGAGCCATCATAAGCATCAGCCTCTGTTGTCTGCTTTTTTGTCTAGATGAAACATCTGCAGGTGATGTGACCCCCCTTCCCAACCTACCAGGAACTGCAGTTTGTTGACTAGCAAGCTGTCAAGTGCAAACTGGGAAGGCCCATGCCAGCTCTTTGCAGATGTTTGTGAGCTGATGCTGATTTATCAGCAGTTTGGAGCATGGCTTCCTGACAAAGGGAGAATGCTGGGGTGCATTAAGAAGAGCATCTCCAGCAGGTCGAGGGAGGTGATCATCCCCCTCTACACAGCCCTGGTAAGGCCACATCTGGAGAATTGTGTTCAGTTCTGGGCTCCCCAGTACAAGAGGGATATGGAAAGAGTCCAGCGCAGGGCTACCAGGATGATCAGGGGCCTGGAACATCTGCCCTGTGAGCAAAGGCTGAGGGAGCTGGGCCTGTTCAGCCTGGAGAAGAGGAGGCTGAGGGGGAACCTGAGCAGTGTCTATAGATACCTCAAGGGAGGCAGTGAGGAGGAGGGGGCCGGCCTCTTTTCAGTGGTGGCCAGCGATAGGACTAGAGGAAACGGCCACAAGCTGAGGCACCAAAAGTTCCACAGGAACTTAAGGAAACACTTTTTGACAGTGAGGGTGCCAGAGCCCTGGAACAGGCTGCCCAGAGAGGTTGTGGAGTCTCCTTCTTTGGAGATCTTTAAAACTCGCTTGGACGCAGCCCTGTGCCACGTGCTCTAGGTGACCCTGCGTGAGCAGGGGGGTTGGACTCGATGACCTCTGAGGTCCCTTCCAACCTCCGGCATTCTATGATTCTGTGATTCTATGATCTTGAATTTTGTGAACTATTTTTTGTGACTATTTCCATCTCTCATTTTGTTTTCGAGTTATTTATATCATCATCACCACCACCACTGTCAACATTATTTTAATTAATGTATTTCTATTACTTCAGAGAAAATCTCAAAATTACTTTACTGGTCTGGACCAAAATTTCTAGAAACTTTCCTGTCACTAATTTTTAAATTGTGCTCACTAAAATTCTCCTAAGTTACTGGGTCTTCGAACAAATTATGAGTGATTTTTATTATAACTGCAGGAATATAAGGATATCATTTTCAGGTTAAAAAAAAAAAAAAGTTAAATAGCAATCTTAGCAATCTACTATCTCTAGGTTTGTGGAAGGAGAGCAAGGAATACTCAAGTGATCCTGCAACAAAAGAAATTATCCTGGATAACAGAGATGGTGATGGGAGCATGTCAGATGTGTTTTTCTTTTTATAAGGATAGAGAAGGAAAAGACTGGTGACTTATGGAGGTGCTAGCATCCCTGTCCTTGAAGATTTTTAAAAACAGGTTCGATAAACATCTCTCAATGACTTGTCTGGCCATATGATTTGACCTTAGACCTGAAGGAGCCGCTGGGCAAGTTCTGGAGGTCACTTCCAATGCTGAATTTCTATGGTTCTACRTGAATAATGCATGAAGAGGACACCCTGACTCTTCTGAATTTATTTTGGCTATCTATGCTCTTGTCAACTGCCAGCTTCCTGAAGCCCTTGTTCCAACACAGCATTATGCTCTGGGATCTATTGCATTTTGAAAGTTGTGTTTGTTCTGTTAAGCTGTACAGGGTGGAGAAAAAAATAAATAAATAAAAAAAACTTAGCAAACTTTCAACAAAGCCTGCTTACATACAAAGCAGAAATCATCCTGCAGGGTTATTAAGAAACATAGAGAACACATCATCTCCTTCTGGAAAACGCTATGCCTTGGATTGTTGAATCACTCTACATTTTAATGTGCAAATTTGTTCCTTGGCTTTTTGTTGAAAGGATCAAACCATTTGGCATTTTGTCTGAAACATAAATGCATTAAGAAGATGCAGTATAATTTATTAAAATGTATAAAGGGAACAAAGAATAGGATTAATTTTCTTCTTCTCTTTTAATTCCAGGGGCACCACTAGGGCATTTAATATGGGTTAAACCAGATTCAAAGAGCTTTTCATTAGACATTTAACATAAATGACTAAGAGCTTAATCAGCACATACCATTTAAATGCATTGAATGGAGGAACTGGACTGTACATTGCATTATAATTTATAGAGTTTTGTTTTTGATTACATAAGGGAAATACATTTTTTATGCCTTAAAAGCATTCTTTTGTGATGTCGAAAAAAAATGTATAGTATTATTGTTCAGAAAACGGTGTTTCAATTTGGTAGCAAAGCCTGAAGTCACCCAAGTGGAAAAGATAACTAGCAAATTCCTCAAAGTTCTGTAGTTTGTGGGTTTTCTCTTCAAAAAGTCCTTTTCTTCCAGACCCGATAATGAACATTGCCTCTGCTTTCCACCCTACGTCGTTTCCACATTCTTTTTAACGGCTTAAAAAAAACCCATGACTTGTGAATACTTCTGGAATGCAGTTAAAATGGGATTAGAAAGAGCATCACTATGCTGGGCTTGCAGCATGGAAGTAAAGCAATGTTGAAAACGTGTTTTGCTTCTTTTTTTTTCAATCATTTAGTGACGGTATAAAACTAATTCAATCCCCAGTTAAACAATACCTGGGGTAACTCTGTGTGTATCATCTGTTCCATCAGAGATGATTATAGGAAATTAAACTGCTGCAGAGGCAAAAGTGGCTCCCATTTTAAGGAACTTTATCAAAATGTTAAGGAAGGATAATATTCTAAAGAGCTTACTTTTTAGTTTCTGTTTGCCTTCAGCAATACTGTGTATTACAATTGCTCTTCAAATTGCATTTAGCTTCCCTTCTAACAAAAGGCATTGTTTTTTCTCCTCTTTTCTCTTATATCTTTGCAGGAGACAATAAAGTATCTCTTCTTATCCAGAAACACTGAGAGCTCTTATCAGCAGAAAGGTAAGAAAAAGGAAATATCTCAGCAATGGAGATTTTTTTTTTTGCACTGAGCTTTATTTTTTTTCTGTAGGTCAGCAAAAAAAAAAAAAAAAGTCCAATTTTCTGAGATACTATCCCTTATTGTTAGAAAGAGAGCTTGAAATCAAGATAAAGCTCTTATGTTCTCAGAATGCTGTTATCCCTAAATGCATGCTTTTCTCACATATACCTGATTCTTTCTTTCTTTCTTTCTTTCTTTCTTTCTTTCTTTCTTTCTTTCTTTCTTTCTTTCTTTCTTTCTTTCTTTCTTTCTTTCTTTCTTTCTTTC
>NW_020454094.1:4766105-4783049 GCF_003342845.1 Nothoprocta perdicaria
TCTTTCTTTCTTTCTTTCTCTTTCTTTCTTTCTCCCTCTTCCTCCCTCTTTCTATTTCCCTTCCTCCCTTCTTTCCCTTCTTTCCTTTTATTCTTATTTCTTTCTTCCTTCCCTCTTCTTCTTCATGTTCTTTTTCAATCAAGAATTTTAATGTATTTTTTTATCATTGTGAAATGTCCCCCCTGCTGACAGATCCTATCTACAGCATAGAAAGGAGGAAAAAGCAGTCTTTGAGAAATGAAATAGATATGTATGCACATATATAGAGAGGCACATACATAAATTATAACTGTATATCCACATAATTATGCATATTATATAAAATAAATATATGTTTAAGTACATACAAATGTAGGTATATATATTTGTGTGTGTGTATATATATAGTATATGGTTACTAACACACATATATAACACACACACTAACATACATATATGTATAGATATATAGGCTCTTAGAAGCTGGAATGTGCTTCTCATTATGGAGGCAGGTTGTGTAGTTTTTTCAGAACAGTAGCATATACATTCAATAGAGTAACGTATTATGTAACTGGCATTAAGGTGACTGACATCTGTTATGTCTTGCTCCTGTCTTTCATCCTCTCTCCAGACAGAGCAGAACATGCCCAGAACAATACTTGCTTTGATTTTGTTTTTCATCTTGCTAAATACTTGCCTACATGGATGGAACAGATCAAAACTATATGCATCTGCAAAGTGATGTCTAGAAATGCTGTATCAATATTCAATTTGACACAATCAGTGTAAAGAAATACTTGCAGAAGAGAATTCTTCAAGCCTGCTTTGGATACCTGCCCTGGAGTGAGAGCAATTGCTCCTTGGAGGCACCTCTTTCCCTCTATGTTTCTCCAGGATGATTCCCTCAGAGTTAGAAACTCATGGCCAGACATCGAGGCTTGGGCAGAAGACATGAATCCTACCTGTCTTTGCATTACTCTGCAACTGCACTACCTTTCACTGGAGCTACCAAGATAACATTATAGATCTGAACACTTATCAGAAAAGCCACTGCACATGCTGCGATGCTCAAAGTGCCTCTTTGTAGGCCCATCTAAACAAAGACAATTCATCTTAAAATGCCCYCAAAAGTAATTTTAGCAACTTATTTTCACTGTATCAATGTTCAAACAAGCATATAGATAAGGTCTAATTATGGAAGTAAATGTTTGTTTGATCAGGTGAATAGTTGGAAAAGAAGAAAAAATGAAAAGGCACCTTTAAAAACCATTTGTGTTAAGGGAAAATCTGATTATAAAGGTTTTCTAATTTAAAAGACTTTGCTGGAGAGATTTAATCCAGATGTCTTTGAAATCAGCAGGGCTTTTTTTTTCCCCCGACATCAGTGAGTATTGATGGCTACAGATCATCAAGGATATGAACATTATTTGTATTCATTAACTAACCTTTAGCCTTAATCAGCTCTTTACCATGGCACCAGCACTCTTCCATCAAAGGTGACATTTTCACTGACTGCAGTGGGAAAAGGATGAATCTCCTTCTTGACCATATGGTTTCCTGTGTGACCTCTATGATCCTGTTCCCATATACATAACTGCAGCTTACCTCCAAAAGATTTTACTTATACGATCAAACATGAAGGTGCATATACCAGCATGCATATACACATATATTTATACATGGAAAAATTGCCTGACGATTTAGAGCACCTGGAGCTGCCATTCATTTCAGGGACATTCAAAGTTATGGGATACTTCTGAAAATATAACCATTTCTATTCAATTCCTTGAAAGTTGGACTAGAAATTTAATTCTAAGCAAACGTTGCAAAGTCTGACCTTCTGCTATAGAAGGATATTCTACTAGTGAAAACACAGTAACAGACATTTTAAGATCAAAATAATAAAAATTATGATTTTTGTCATGTGACTCAGCCCAAAAACAATATTTGTTTTTGATTCACCTATAACCTCCAAATTGTCAAAAGTAGCCAGTCCTTTTAGCTGATTACACTGCTCAGTCCCTGCTTTTAGTAGTTATCTTTTTTCTGGGTTATTTCATGGACAGATAACAAAGTGTGTGTGTGTGCACATGCACTTCTGCCCTTGGTCCACATTTGATTTTTACATTTCCCTTGATAAGTTATCATTTTATATTTACTCGATTCCCACAGATCGCTTTGTAAAACCCTCTTTGTTTCTCCTAAGCACAACATTAGCATGTTTTTTTTTNTTTTTTTTTTTTTTTGTTTTTCATTAAGTTCATTTTTATGCATTAAAGTAGGGAGGGAGAACCCAGCATACTCAGTGATTACAAAATGATTTTTCCCTTTTCTGCATATTTTTTTCTTGCTCATCACTTAGATTTTTTTTTTCACTTCCACATTGCTATTTTGTCAGTGATGACAATATGGAAATCCATACATATTGGTATTCCAATAGAGATTTGCCTAGCCAAATAGAAGCAAAAAATTATGTGAATACAAATGTATTAACTACAAAGATAAATCACAACCTGCAGGCAACATGAATAAGCTGAGGAAAGAGAGGAAAAGATGTGGGATGGGGAGTGCAGCTTGAAACCAGCTGGAGTCGAAAGACGGAACATCACACACAGAAATCAGGAAACATTTATAAGCATAACTTTTTAGTATCACACAAGCAGAAAATGCRGAGTGATTGAAAAGCAAGCAGACCCACAACCACACAGCAATGGAGAAGTTTTAGCATCTTTGGAAATCATCTGTGCTCATTGTCAGGCTTTTTATAACTCTACCTTTGTTTTGGGGTCTTTTTCTTTCTTCTTCTACTTCTTTTTCTTCTTATAAAAAAAAAAAAAAAAGTTTTAAAAATATGAACTTAGGAAAAGCCAATTTCATGTGCTGTTAATTTAATTCCCAACATAAAACCTTACTTCTTCTGATGGAAAATGAAATTACCCTTTCTACATCCGTTTTATCTGTCAATTAAATTCTTATTTTTTCCCCCTTTCCTCCCCTCAAAGAAAAAAAGAACATGAACATTACTGGTTATATTTTCTGCACTTGCAACAAAATGAAAATGGGAAGAGGTGGCATTAACTACAGTAAGTACACAAAACCTGCTTGATTATCATGTAAAGATGCAGGAATGACAACCCTGGAGACTCTGAATCTCCTCTGTGCAGTTGTAGATGTCTAGGCTAATTTTCATTTTCCATTTGTCCTGGTATTGCATGGCAAAGCAGTTTTAATAATGAGACTTTTAGCAGTGCTAACTATTAACCTTTCTATTTCATGGTATCTTTAAGAAATGGCTTTTGGAGACAGCTTTCTCTGCCTGAATCTCTATATGAATAAAGATGGGAAAGTGTAATGCATCTTTTGGGTAGAAACAGAGGACATTCTCCGTGATCCACTCTGAGCGATTAATTTCAGCATGATATTTGTCTCTGCTTCATGTTGTCATTATTTGACAGTTATGAAAAAATCATCTCCTCTGGTTTCCCCTGGTTGTTATTTGTATTACCTTAGAGCTGATTGGAAAACAGTACTTGAAAAAAATTCTGCTTTTCAAATTTGAAAAAAAAGGATGCTTTTATGAGTTGTTTTTTTGAGTGTGTGTGGGTTTGTTTGCAGTTTGTTCAGCTTTTGGATGAAGACAAAAACATCTTCCAGAACCAAAACAAAACTGATACTTTTTTTTTTTCCAAAAGCAGCCGTGTAAAGAGAAGAAAGTGAACACTACCTCATGACATTTGTCAAGTAATAGAAAACGAATACAAATACCCTGTAGCCCAACCAAAATAGCTTTTCTGGAATATGAAAAGCTGAGTCTCAAATATCCTGCTTTTAATATGGGGCAGAGGTTGGGTAAACTACTTCCAAGGCACATCTGCCTTGCAGACATTGTGCAGCAAAGACAGGGACTAGCAAAGCATCAGTGTTTGAGTGTTGAGAGGTATCTCCGGGAAAATATTCCTGCAGCAATCGTGGACCTTGCCACCACCCTGCCTGCCCCACTTGACTCTTGGCTAATCCCCAAGAGAGGGGCTGGCACTAGCACCTCACTGTTTGGCTGTGCCCCATGGAAGTTAAATTGCAATTACGCTGGTGGAGGTAACTGTGAGCTGAATTGCTGAGATGCAGCTAGATGTTCCTTTGCTGTTACGGATTCACGGGGGAAAGAGGTTGGGGGCTGTGAGCCAGAGGGCTGGCAGAAGTYACGTCTTCAAGCTCTGCAAGCAGATTTGCTGGAGGACATCTGCCATCTGCTCTGGCAGAGCAGTTTTTAAGGAGTATATTTCACTTTGCTGCTCTTTGTTCTCACGGATCTCACCAACAGGAAACTACTGCAAAACTTTTCCCTTGCACCTCAAAGAGCTGAGGAAGCCCAATGCTGGGCTCTGCCAACCATGTATTGCTCAGGGAGGTTGGCTGCTAGGGTAAATTCCTGAGTGAGCTTCTGCCTGCATGGAGAGTCTTTGCGTCGTAGAATGCATCTGGRCATCAAAGCGAATAATGCTGAATTTTATGTGGGAAATACAGCACTATCCAAAAAGTGCCATAGCAATTCTGCCATAGCAAAGGTGTCTGAGGCATGATTCACCTTGCTCCTACATCTGTAAAAATAATGCATAATTCTGTTAAAGTCAAAACTAAAATTGTGCTTGAGGAAAGATGGAGTGATTGAGACAAAAATCAGGCCTACAGTCTATAAGGTGCAAGCATAAACAGCACCACTTTTTTTGAACCTGCCTATATACACCTGGAAGGCATTCAAAGCATGCACTTGCAGTTATTTGTTACTCCTAGAATGATTAAAGTAAATCACATTGTTTGATATGAAAAATATGTTGTACACACTGTTCTATTTTTCTCACTGCTCTGCCCTCCATGCTGCATTTTGTAGCATAATCAAAATGCAAAATACATTTTGAAAAATTAAATGAGAGACACATGTGTGAATCATGAGGTTTATTTGCATGTTTGGCCCTTCAATTCACTGGGGATTTTAGTTTTTCTGGGAGGGAAACTGTCACATTTACATATTCTTAGACAGGCATGCAAATATTAGTCAGAAACTATAGTTTATTCAATGCATTACAAGCTGCTGGGCTGCCAAACAGTAATTTCAGTTCTTGAGTAATATATGTTTTTGGAAACCTGGCATAATAACACTGTATTATAGCATTGCCCACTAGGACCACTTACAGTTTTGTCAGGTTTTCCATTATCAAGCCTTACATTCTGGACCACGTACATTGTATGTCAGCCGTATAAATTTGTTATCCCACATGCACAGTCTCAGTCCCCGAGCAAATTCCTTTTTGCAAATTCCAGAAAGCAAAATCATAGAAGCCTGTTCCCAGCTGGTGAAAGGCAGCCATGGTACCAGGAAAGATAAAATTGACCCTACGAGGCCTTCTCATCCATTTGGGGATTTGTGTCATGTAATGGAGGGCTGAGGTTTGCCATTGTGGGTGCACTAATATAGCATTTCACCTGGAAAACTATGAACTTACACAAGAAAAATACACTAGTATTGGATAGCTGGAATGAAGGTGGCCATACTCTATGAATTGGGTTGTAGCCTTCTGGGTCTATTTAGACCCACGTTGGGTCTAAATTCATGAATTGGTATAGCTGCATTGAGCTTACCCTGGTGTGTAATAGAGAAAATAGATAATTTGAATCAGTTGTGCTCCGTTCTCTTTCCCTGTTTCAGGCAGAGGATATCTCAACAGTTAGAAACTCCTCATGGGTAACCTCAGACCTGGTTAGAGACCAGAGCCATCACTAAGGTCAAGAATCCATCCAAGCTAGAACAGCTTATGAGGCTGATGTGAGTAAGGCCCAGGAGTTTCTGTAGCCAACATGAGAGGCATGGTGTGACTAGTACCATACCATGGTGCCTTTGACTGGGTGGCTTTCTCATTAGGCAGTGAAAGAGAAGTTGACTTATTCATGCACATTCTGCATTAAGGGACACAAAACTTGGTACAAATCTTCACATGAACTTCGAGCTCCATGCAATTATTCTAATGCTATTTTAACTACACTGATCAAGGAACTGGGGCCTGACAATTAGTCCTAGTCACAAAATTCACATTGACATTTTTCAGCTTTGCAGATTTTGAGCTCTAGATATGGCAGCATGAAGGCTGTGCATAACCTCTTGGCATGGCTAACGGTGACAAAATTGATTGCAGAATCTGATATGTGTTTGGAAAAAAAAAAAAGTATAATGAAGATGAGTGCAACCTCTCCTTTCTCTAGCAGGAGAACTGTTCCTGCTTTTCATGCACCTATCTTCTGTTCATCAAGGTTTCTTAGTATGCAGAGGGGCTATGCATGTGGAAATCTGCTGTTTTCTAAATCCACATTGATAGCATAAATTGTAAGCCCTTTGAAGGAATGGTTACAGTCTACCATGTTCATGATCCATGGGTTTAGGACTTCTAAATACACAGCAACAGACTACTCTAATGGACCATTAGACTGCATCAATGATATGCAGATTATGCGCTGATTGTAGATATTTGAACTGCACCTTTCAATCCATACTGTGGTTCTTTGAGGATTTGTTGAAAGCACCGAGGATCAATGCACTTTGACATACCTCAGAAGAGGAACTAAGCGTTAGAGCTCACCAAAATTTCACTGCGAAAGAGTACATTCATGCTGTCATGATTCTGGCATAGTACAAACACTACCTACCTCAAATTAGCTCACATGGGAAATGTTCTTATTCTAGGCACAGCAAAGCAGATCTCAGGATAAACTAGCAGCTTTAAAAATTTTCAGGAGCTTTGTGGGGGGTCTCACAGCCTGCAGTGATTTTTTGGGGGGTGAGATAAATACAGGAAGGGTCTGGCTCTAGGGATTTGTTATTCTTTTTTATTGCATAAATATAAAATATGAGTATATGTAATATATATAATACAKTTCTCTGAAATTCATTAATTGGTTAAATTTACATGAATTACAGTAGTACTGAGTAGTATTTGAGAGGCAGTTTGATCCATTGACTGTTGCTACAGTTTTGGCTGTAGCCCTCATTCTGCTCTTCATCTGTAGGATAACCTTAGATTGTTCACTGTTTTCTATTCCTGTCTTGCTTTTTTTCATGTTGTCAGGTCTTCACAGTTTGCTCTATCACTAACTATCTGCGCTTTATCACTCACTATCTGTGTAGACAGTGCCTTCCTGAAGGGCCATCTTGGATGAGACATTTAAAGAGTGTTGTAGTAGAAATAATATTAGGACAGGGTATTTTATATACTTACAAGAAGATAATTGTCTATTTAGACCAGCAGAATATATTACCTCCGATCCCAAATTCCATCTTTTTTCAAGGTAACTTACTAGCAGAACATTGCTGTCAAATATATTTTCCCTCCCTTCGTCTTCTCCGGTGGATTTATTCTGATCACATGTGCAAGTTGAAAAATATACCAAAACTGGCTCTTTCATTAAGATTAGAAAGCTGCAGCCCTTAAATCATGCATTTATGCAATTTTTAACTGTTTTTAACTAGCACAAAATGGCTCGTTGGAATTATGCAAGTATAGATCATTTTAATTTGAATCATTGTGGAATCATAAAGGACTCCGTTCTTTAATTTTGTGCCTTCAAGTCAGCCACTTTGATTAAAAAATAATAAAGCATGAGAGCTGGAGGGTCCTTACAGGTTCTTCTAGCTATCATGGATCCCTGATCTTTGGTACTAATTCTTCTCATTAATATTAATAAAGGGCTGATAGGCCATCTCAAAGCATAGTACAAAAAACATGCAATTAATTGCTTGTAGTGTTTTTATGCTTATTTTGCACAATGAGAAGYGATGCCTCAGGAGTCTAAATATCAGTTAATCAATAATATCAAATCCACTGAAAATGAGCCCTTCAAGTCCTTTTTTCATAAATCTTCCGTAATTTTAAGCAGAATTAAAGCCAATTACATGTTGTTTGTTTTTATTTTTTATTTTTTTTAAGCAGAGAGAAAGAAAAGAGGCAATAAAGCAGGATTTTCCATATGCACCCCTTCTTATGCACTGCAGTTTTTAATAGCTAAGCTGATGGGGTTTCAATTCTGTTTCTGCTCCATTTTTACCTAAGAGCCAAGGTGATCCCAGGAATTTAGGCTTGACCATTATCAGTAAAGCCTTCTCATCAGCATTCTGCAGAGTCGGAGATATTAACTATGCTGAGCTGAACGGCATCCCTTAACTACACAAAACTCTGTGGTATTTTGTACCGCAAAACCTTTCAGAACAGTGAAAACTCCCTACACTGGAATGTCCTAAGCAGACCTTGGATCTGAACATGAACAGCAGACAAGCTTACAGGCCTTCTGCGTAACAGATGTGTAGCAGAGTCAAAATATGTGTAGGTTTTATTCAGTTTTTAAGATGTGGCTAGCCCAGATCATTAAAAGAAGTAAATGTCACCGAGGCCCTGTAAGACCAAGAAGATCCTTTGTATTGTAGTGGGCATTTCTCACCACTGTACCTACCGGAGTGATGGAACTTGAAATACAATTCGATGTGACATAGACTGAACCCTTAGAAAAAAAAAAAAAAAAAAAAAAAAAAAGGCACCTGCTTTCAAATCAGTTGTCAATTTGTTGTTGCTGTTGTGTTGTTGGTTGGTTGTTCCATGGTGGTATGGAAAATGTGTCTGGAAGGAGGCATGGCTACGGCTGTTGTAATTGCAGCAACCTGGGGCCTACAGTAAAACACTGTTCTGCTTCAAATACTTCACAATAATTGGTTAAATCCTGTAGCTATTCCTCCAGACTTTTTGCGTCTGGGTGAAATATTTTTAGAAAAATAAAAAGTACATTTTTTATGCACACATCTACCTTCATTGTTCTATCAACAAGTATGAACTTATAAGGTCAAGTCTCATCCTTCAAGTAGTCCTTACATACACATGCACAAAAGAAAGAAAATGGTTTTAGGAAATGTCAGAATGCTTTATATCAACATTTTCAGAATGAACTAGAATGTTTCATTTCAAAATGTCATTTTCATTTTGAAATTGATCTTTTTAAAGGGTAAGAAAAGAAAAAAAAGACGGAAAAAAAGCTTAAATAACTTCAAAATGAAACACAATGTGCTCCCATTTGAGTGAAACTTCCTGATTTACAAACCCCTACTCAACTGATTTTTTTCTCTCTTTTCTTTCAACTATTGAACTCCAAGAAGTCTGATACTCTCACACGTCAAGCCTCCTACTCAAATTTCAAAGCAGTGGCCTGATGAACTCTCTGTGCTGTTCCTGAACACCATTTGTGTTGCCAGRTGTGGCTCACCGATATGAATGATGCGGACGTGACTATATTTAGTTGTTCCTACCCATGCTCTGTTTACAGGCATTGGATGTACCATAAATTAATATCAAAAGAAGTTTTGTACAGAAAAAGTCAATGTCAGTAGAGAAAGTGTAACTTTTCCCTCCAGAAAGAGAATCCACAGAAAGGCAAAAAACTCCAGGTGTATCAACAAATTAAGTTTGTTCTGGACTAGAGTCCATGGATTCCACCTGATTCCTAAGAGATGGATCACAAAAGTCTGGCCTAGGCATCCTAACCAAAAAGTACAAGCTGATCACAATCAAGAGCTTGCTACAGATTATGACCTTCTTACACTTTGCTGCATATTTTRGTTAGGTCATCTGATTACAATATTGAAAACATAAAGTCTTTTTTTTAATAAGACTGACATACAGTCTAATCCTCTACAAACATACAAAGAAGTAGTGTAGGAAGTAAAAGGCAGGTCTTCCTAACATTGACTCTAAATATAAAGAGGTTAAACATTTACTGTAAACTTCTCATCCTGCATAGGTGAATCACCTTTTAAAAAGCTTAGTTGGAAATAAAAAATGAGAGACACTGATTTAGACCACTTGGTGTCTGATGAAGCTGATTTCAATAGCCTGAGAAAGCCAGGCAGGCAACTGTCTGGCTCCCTTTTTCTCTCTCCCTACAAAATCTTTTCTCCAATGTCATTACCAACCTGATAATTATAAAAGACCTGTCATTGCTCTAAACTCTGATTTAGATTTCTCATTCCTCATACCATAAGAATGTATCCACAAAGAATTAGAAGCTAAAATTATTATTAAAGACAATTAGTGAAGTTTGATGAAAGGAGGGTCAGGGAAACAGTTTTCCAATTTTGACAAAAGACAGATCTGGTTATTAGAGGATGGGAAGGGTCAGCATGGGCACGGTCAGCTACCTCCAAGCTTATTACACAGCTTTTTGTCACATTTTACTGAAAAGAAGAGTAATAAAAGCAAGTAAAACAGACCAGTTGAAATTTCATGGGATTACTTGTGCTGCAGATAATTTTTCTRCTTAAATACCTAGGCTCTCCTGTGCATGTGCTCCAGCTAAAAATAAGAAAGGAAAGAAGTTTTCCCCCATGTCACGGAGGACCAGACCAGGTTAGATATGCATCATCATAGCCCCACATGGCAACGGGAAGCAGAAGAGTTTGTTTGCTCCACAGGCCTGTGCTTGATACTCCATCTCTCATTTTACGTTTGATCATCGCTCTTGCTTCCCTCATCTCTCTTGTCCACACACCTTTACTCACACTAATTCAGGTATTTATTTAATCCCTCTCCGAGCTGATTCTTTGCACTGACATGGTAGTAAAATTATTCAGTTTATTGTCAAGTTTATTGTCAAGTTTTGCATGAGTGTGAGTGATGGAGAAAAGTATAGCTGGTAGCTCTTCTCTCTTTCAGCAGCACTGACTCATTAGTTACTCTGACAATTTCAACTTCATTGTTTTTTTCCTTGTTTGTATGAGGTAGGATAATTTTGCCTTCAAAATATTCAAATGATTTACTTCAGTGAAAATCAGTGGCTATAATAAAACATATCTGGGTAAAGCTGAATCCTTTTTGAGGTATAAAAAGAAGTCAGACTATATGACAAAATACTCTCAGCTAGAATGAGTGCCTGTGAAATTCAGCAGTTAGGGTCCATGGAACCTCCGGAGTCAAATAATTGCTTAGTTGGGACATATCCAGCTAACTTACGTAGGGAGAAAGCACAAAATCATGAACAAAAACACTATAAAATATTTACAGAATATTAATATACAGAAATTATACAGAAATAGACTTTGAATAATCGCTCCTGATAACATCTTCAAGGCTCTCATGAAATCTTGGCACAAAAATTGACTTATTTTAATCTTTAAGGTTTCACAAACCCTTGTTTTTTATGACACAGACATATCATGGGTGAAGATTCCAGAAAATTCAGCTGTTTCATCCAGAACCCTATTTTGCTGACAGTTTAAATAGCTAAGAACAATAGGAGTAACGTTGAGGAAGATGTGGGGGATGGATTCCCCAAAACCAGTAATAATTATAGAGTTCATCTGCTGCAAGACAGGTGTCATAGTTGGTAAAGATTTACATCAGGTACTTGAAAAGATTAACCTGTATGACTGTGTCTCTATTGGCAATAGTGACAGAAGTGTGAGTGGCCGCTGTTACCAGTCCCATATATTATTCTTTAAACTGTAACTGCTTGTAGTGTAAATACGCAGATTTGCAATCTGCAAATCAAATCAGTGCTTTAAAAACACCACCCATTCTCTCACCCCCAGGGGAGAGATGGGAGAGACATCTACAGCTATGCAGAAGTCTTCAGATCCTACAGTAAAATCCACAAATGCCATAAAGTCAAAGTTTACAGAAAGTTATAATACAGTGTTGAATAAAGAAAGCTCTCTCAAATCTCAAGGCAGAGCCTTAAAAGAGAGAGAAAACAAAAAAAAACAAACAAAAATCTACCCTGTCATTGATAGGCTTTTCAACCTTATTTTCGGAGATTTTCTGATCATTAATTTAGAGGTATTAAATGAACAGAGAACAGCAGAATCAGCAATAAAGACCAGTGGCCCTTGTTGAAGCCATAATTCACAGTCTGGCATACTAGTTGAACAACTGGAACTATATTTTAAATAAGGGATCATAACCTGCACTTGATTTAAGCCAACTCCTTCCTTTTTTAACTAATTACTTAAATACAAATTAATTATTAAATCCATATTTCTTGAGGATTAAAAGAGACTATATCTAGGCATATYTGTCAGCATCAGCATAAAGACAGTTGGAAATTGTGAACAAAGTGTGATTCAGTGACTGCATGCAAGTGTACTATGGTGTTCCACTTGCAACTAACATCACTCACACTGTTTCTTTTGGGTATCCCATCTGTTTTACACCTATAAGTTGATACGAAAGAACATGAAGTCTCTTGATGGTCAGTGCTGATGGTCATACATATCTTGTATGTTYGGTTTTTGAAATACCACCAGGGGCTGGGAGAAGGTGTAAATTATCCAGAAACTCTCTGATTGGTGGCGCATGCTTGAAACAGCTGTAAGGAGTCCTGAACAAAGCACAGCAGTTGTAGTGAGAAAACTATTAGCATATGCATGAATAAGTGGGTGTGAAAATGCTGGCTATCAACATGCAGTGTGTACTGTATTCCAGCTGAGTAGGTGTAAAAAACATCCTCTTGACAGAGAAGTGTGAATTTCAGGGAGACAAGGCTGATGAAAGCCAAAGATTTATATTTGTTTCATTTGTAYAGATAAAGGCCACATACTTTCCTGGTGTTATTCTGTTTTCCTTAATGGAGCTGTATCTCAGATGAGTTTTGCCTATGTTTAAGGCAAACAAAGCAAGGCATCAAACAGCAGAAAGTAAGAGGATGACAACAGAGTAGTACAGAGAGCCTCAACAAGCTTTGAACCACTTCTTTGGGGCCACAGATGTAATTTTATCAACCTTCTCAATGCTAATGCTCAGAAGAACTTCACTGTCTTCATCATGCTACGAGGAGGTCACAGTCCATACTTTGGCTCTGTACTATATGCACCTCTTAAGGTTACTGCTAAAAATCTAAGGAGAAGCCAGTGCATTACTTTGCTGGTGAGCATAAAACCTACCCACTGAAGACAGACACTTGAAAATTCTACTCTTGGGCACTTAAGGGCATTTCATATTTCAGCCATTCACAGTTTATATTTATTTGAAAAACTGTATTGCTCGGCAGTCTTTCCTAATAGCAATATAATGGTATTGCAGCAGGAATTTAATGGTACACTATTACACTTCAGGGCAATCACAGCACAAGTGTATCAATCTCAGATGAGTCCATGGTGAAGCAACAATATTGAGGTCATATTTTTCCTCTTCCTGTACATCAGTTGGACAGAGGTATAGAATTTATGTACTTTTGACAGAATTGTAAAGATTGTTTTCCAGTGATCTTGTTTTGTTCCAAACAAATTTCTGTATCTCCTGCTTGAAGCTTTGCAGTGCTACTCTGTTCTGTTCTCARTCGGGGTCCATCACAATATTAGAGGAGGTTCCAGTGGACTAGCAAATAGTATGACTGTCCACCTTATTCACTTTTTTAATTAAAGATGTCCAACATATCATTAAACTTACTTTGTTCCATAGACAAAGTGAACACATGGTTGACAAAATGCACCATGGCAAAAGCAGTATAACCTTTCTTGGTTCAAAAACATATTTTACATAATTATTTAGCCAGAATCTGAGGGCATGTCATTTCTTCTACCAATAAATCTTAGTTTTATAGCTGTTAGATCTATAAGACTTAAGATGAGAGCAAACAAGCCTTATTCGTGTTTTGCTTGTGAGCTTTTGCTTCACTAACTCTTTCGGAAAAAGGGAATTCCCTAATCAAATTAATTCCCAAAAGAATCACAGATATCACAGATATCTTCAAGATTCATAAACTACATTACCATATACTGATCTGCATGTAGTTGTCAAACTTTGGGAAGAAAGCATCATGAGTTCAGAAACAGAAGAAGAGGACATACTTTGGAGTCTAAAGTTTAAGGTCCTAGACATACATCTCACTTCAAACTTAAGAGCCAGCCATCCTGCCTTCTTTTCTTTTAGCCCAATTATCCTTGCATATTGCTGCCTAATGGCTTATTTTCAAACACAGGAATGYGTAAACACCTGCACTAAAGATGATTATTGCACTCTCCTGATTTAGTCCAGTGAATATAATTTTTGGTAGCACAGACCTACAGGCTTTCTGTTGACCCGACAGTGCAGGACCTCCAGACTCAATATCTAAATCATGTTTGTGTAACCAGCAGTAGCTTTCTATGTTATTTGAGACTGAAGGAGGTCATATTGCACTGTGAAATTATAAAGAGTTAAGAAATTATAAATGAGTTATCTCAAACAGGCTGAAATTTGAGGGGAAGAAAATCCCCATCACRAACATTATATATCTCCACACAGAAGACTCAAGATATTGATAACTTGTTGTAACTCCATCCCAACCCTTCTTGGGGAAGACTGAAGATGTCAGTGTTATGACCCTGTAGGAGCACTAAAGCAAAGGGTGAGATTCTACAAAGTTTTCAGAATAAYAAATTCAGTTGTAAAAGGCTTTTCTGACTTAATTTGGACTATGTTTATTAGCACTCTTGCAAGGAACTAATAATGAAAAACAGATTATGCTTTGATTAGACAGTTATAACATTAATTAAACTAATAATAAAGGCTTAGCTCCAAATACAGTGTATATGTTATGTTCCCTTTTGCACAAATGAAATTTAGAATATAATACTATCAAGCTAGCTATCAAGTTTGGATCTACTATAAGTAAGACAAAATCTATAAGCAATTTTGTCCACTTGATAAATGAGTGACAGAGTGTAAAGGCAAACAGAAACTCACTTTTTTTCTCTCGCGTTCACGTATGAAAATGACTGTGCTGCGTTGGGCATTCAATTCCACTTATAAATATYGAGCTGCGCGTATGCTTAACGTCTGAGCCACCCCAAGATGGTGGCATGAGAATGCCCATTTATRAGAGAAGCAGGAATGATTCTGGTTGGATGGGGCCTTCTGGAGGTCTTCTGGTCTAAACTCCTGCTTTAATCAGGACAAAATTAAACAAGGTGGCTCAGGATCCCATCAAGCCAAGAATCATATCTTAGTCTAAATGCATTTAGCAAACCAGATTAACCAGCTTTGCAATAATGGAAAAAAAAAAAAAAAGACCTTTACATTCTTACAAGTCCATACCAAAAACCACAAATGTCTGTGCTTTTACAGATGCTGAAGTTGTTAAGAAGTTTTGTCAGAGAATCGCTCTCTTGGATGTAAGGGTGGAAATTCTGCAGTTAGCCCAGTTTAAAAGACATATGTTTCTCTGAGAATTTGGTTGCTTATACACTGTGCAGTGATTAGAATAAATTAACGATAATGATAACAATAATATAATTTGTAACAATGACTATAATAAGATAATTAAGGAAAAAATCTGAATCTGAACAAAAAAATTAATTTTTATGGGTAGGATAGCAGTTTCGTACTCTGCCTTAACCAGGGTTTGTAAAGGATACTTGGGAGAGAAAGAACAGGATGTTGCTAAAATAATACTAAAAAATACCAAAGTAGACATCATAAAACTCAAAGCAAAACTTTCTAAGTGGAATAAAATCAAGAAATGATATAGAAAAGTCTTTGAAGAGAATATGTCACCAGTGACTAATCCAACCTCTCAGTCCTGAGGCAATCAGGATTGCCGTGTCCAGAAAGAAACAAAATTAAGTAAAATGCAGAGATAAACAATGCAATTGCTGGGAAATTCTAATTCCTGCTATAATGATCTCCTTCCCTTCCCCCTTACAAATGCCATCCCTAATTCTGTAGTGTATCATGCCATTACAAAGGCACGAATTTAATCAAATGCATTCTGCACCTGGGACATTGATAGTCAATATGTAGTAAACAACCAATGTGTTCCAATCTAAAGTGGAAACTCTATGTTTCAGAGAGACCCATTGATCTCAAACAGCAGAGTTAGCTGTCCTTTGTGAAAAGAATCTTACAAATAAAGCTACTTGAGTGTTTGAAGGTGCTTGTCCTTTGATGTTTCAAAGTCTCAATTATTTAGGTACCACAGAGCTGAGCATTGTCTATCTGCCAAAGTCACGTTTAAAAAGCTCAGWTGGCTAAGATGTCAGGTTTTGTTCAAAGTCTTCCGGTGACTGAAATTAAGAGAAAAGCCCTTTCATTTCAGTGGTTCWTAAGGCGCTCTCAGCATCCACTCTGTTGAGCTTCAGTGTGACACCATTWAATGCTATCTTGCAATTTGAGTACATTGTCAACAAAGCAGATGGATTCTAACTAAGGRAGTAGTATTTATGCTTATAGGCAGCTGAAAAAGCAAAGCAAACAAACAGCCCCTCCAGCCTCGAGTATCTCTTATTAAGGTAGAGCATTCAAATGCCTAGCTGAAACGCAGTTGTACTGATACCATAGTCTTTAATAATTCAGTCTCTGCAGAATGGTATAAAGGCAAGTGTTCACCTGTCCTCAATTTGCTACAGCTGAGGAGAGGGTARTTCTGTCAATGATGTGTCATGTTGCTTTCTCTTGCTACTAACCTATTATTGATTATTGCTACGCAGTGTCCTGAGCCAAGCTGCCCTATGATAGTTCAGCATGTCAACAAGATCTGTCCAGAGACCAAAATGCAACATCCAGAAAGCAGCAAGAGATCACCTTTAACCAATGCAGTTGAATAGAGTTAGGTGGCTGAGAGATGAAAGGAAAGATTTGCAGTGGTATTATGGGTATAAAGGCCTAAGCTGAATCCACCTTTAGGCTCTTAAATGTGATATTTGAGTTAGAATATTGAAGCTGAAGTACCCTCTGCTCCCTCGATAGATACTGGAAAGCAAAGGAACTGCCAGCATGTTTCAGATTTTGAGCAGAACAAATTGTATTTTCAAGATTTTTTTGTTGTTATTAGTTTCAGATATATGTACACTAAGTAATTAAATCAACATCTTACTAAGCATCTAAAATTCAATGATCTTGATCTTTGCTTTTGAGAGTATGGAATAGGATCTGTTCCCCAAGGGAGAAAAGAAAAAAAAAAAAA
>NW_020454094.1:4783062-4791717 GCF_003342845.1 Nothoprocta perdicaria
AAAAAAAAAAAAAAGGAAGATAATGAGAAGAATGGGAAGAAGGAAGTCAAGTGGAAATGATATCTTCCTTGGTATCTTGGTGTCTTTGGCATCTTGTAAACAGCCACTAGATGGACCACTGGCATGAAACAATACAGAAATCAATGTATAAGGGCAGTGGGGTAGCATCTGGCTATACTGAAGCAGGACAGGCCAACATACCGAAATCCTCTAATGCTCCTTTCCACTCCATTTTCATGTACAGGGCTTTTCGCTGTCATGATTGGTGGACATATGCATCAAGAACCAAAGTTTAAGGCATAAGTGGGTAGAGTATTGAACCCTGGCAGTTGGACCCAAATGTATCAACGTCTGTGTTTTAAATGACAAATGAAAATATGAGAAAACAGACCCTGAGCCTCGCAGAAGTGAATTAGTCACAAGTGGTGCTAAGGAAAATCATCTAAGCAACCTTTGGTCAACCTACTCGATTCTTGATTCTCTCTACAACAAAACCACCTTGGCATCTTGCAAAGTACTGACCTACTGACTATTTTACTATGGTTCAAAGAAGTACTCTATTATTTTCTCACTACTCTTTCCTAAACAGAAGTCTGATGGTCACAAACACACAAAAAAAACCTGTAATTGCATTTCATTTTAGTAAAGACTTTTCMGATTCAAGGCAGGTTGGACACAGCTGCATGAGAACTGAATACAACGCTTGTTAATGGAAGTGACTTCAGCAGTCCGAGAGTCTTGGGACTCGCTATGGACATACAAGGAGTTAAGAGGCTGACAGCAGGGATTGCCGACCTCCCTGCCTCTTTCAAATGAATGATATTTATTTCATCTTCAGCTAAAAGACACATCTCTAACCCAAAAATGCCAAACTTATTCCCATGTTCATTTCTACGTGCTTAGGTATCTTTGGTGAAGGAAGAGATTTTTTTTTTCCAATTTCTGTTTGTCCTTTTTACTTCTGTTTTTAATCAATATAGACAATGCTTTTAGCAATCCATAATTACATTTCCTAGCATTTTCCCTCACAGGCAATGAGGTAACTGTTTCCATTTACTTKCTTCCGTCATATTTGAAAATATTTGGAAAGTAAAAGATTCAGTACCTCATATGTGAAGTAGAAAATTTCCCATCTTTATTTTAAGATCAAGATTGTGCTAAATTTCTTGTCCAAGAAACCCCATAAGAATATTCAGTCACATAAATTAAAGACTCACTGTTTTGCTGTTCACTGTTTTGTCCTTACACAAGATTCACTCATCTCTGTAAGCAGTTACGGGGAGAGAAAACTGTAACACAACTACTTAGGCAGCTGATTTAATTTGTTTGATTTTCTTGGTTCAACTGGCTATAAGGAATTAACTTTTGCTTGAAAACAAAAGTGGGGGAGTTTAATTAGCTTGACTTTTTCATTATGTGGAAGGAAGGGAGAGATATTTACTTCATTTTGACTTCCTTKGAACCTCAGATAATATAAAAGTATCTGCCAATTAAAAAGAAAGATGTACAATAGAAGTTCCTCCAAGGCCTTATTTTAAGCAATCTTATTAATTATCACTATTTAGTATAGCATAGACCGGAAAGTAGTCCAAGTATCCACCCCACTGCATAGTGATTTAGAGGCACTGTCTAAACTGTCTGCATCAAAGCTCTCATTTTAGATACCTCCTTACGACAATATGTGTTATCTTTAAGGAGAGAGAATAGAAAAAGAAACTATTTTTGTTAATGAGACAAAGCTGTGGGTCAATATAGTTTTTAATTAATTTTTAGGTGGAGTTTTAAAAGACTGGTGAGAAAGTGAGAGAAAGAACTGAGCAGGGGGAGAAAAGAATCAGGAAAAAAATAGGTAATAAAAAAAAAAAAAGAAAAATCTAAGCTAGCTAGTAAGCTAAAGCGACTTTAATTTTCCCAGTTTATTAAAACATATTCAGGTCTTTGATGGTCTATGAAATCTGGTATCCCATCAATTATGATCTCAAAAGATTTCTGAAACATTTTTTAAGCGAGAAGCAAGTAAATTATGGGTTTGTCTTTTAAAGTGTGTTTTATTATGTCATTACTTCAAATAATGTCAGTAACTCGGTACCAGTTTGAATGGTTATGGAACATTTGTAATTCAAGGGGGTGTGATTATCAGTGTATATTCTGGTATAAAAAAGACTTTAGCCAGATTACTTTTTATCGGCTCATGAATTTAGATGCAGTTCCTTTAGCTCCATAATGCAGCTGTCTGGGGGTAGATATATGCAGTTCTCCAGATTGGCTGCCATTGAAAACTTGCAGTGTGAAACTTTCGAGTTCAGGTTGGGAGGGACTCTACTGGTTCATGGGTAAAGACACTCTGCAGCCAAAAATCAGGGGAAAATATAATGATGAAAGTCAGCCAGCCATTTCACAGCTGAGATTTGTTTCCACAGCTCATCCTGTGGACAAAATGTGCTAGTCAATCACCTGAAGCTATCCCGTGGATTTAATGTATGTAACTCCTTCCTCCAACAAACAAAACATGCACTGTCAGAGACCTGAAGGCATTAATTTAAATGCCAAATTCATTCTTTATATTTAAGACTCCAACACCATTTGCAAAGTGAGGAGGAGGCAGTATCAAGGGCTGGCAAATTGATAGTGCCAGCAATTTACCATCCATTGGAGACTAAATACTGCAGTCTGTGTACCCCTACATGACTATCACACACAGCACATTAATTCAGRAATTTCTGGGAAAAAAAATAGTCCAGTTGAGATAGTTGGTGTTCTGGGATCTAYCTTGGGCAGGTCTGCCCATCATAAAGGATTTCAGTGCTTGTAGAAGTTACTGAAGAACTCCCAAAAGAGTCCAGAACTTGTTCAATATGTTTTAGTGCATAAATAAATAAATAAATCTGTAGTTMATGCTGAGTTTAACAGGACTAGGGTGGTCATCAGTGTCCAAGCTTCACATGGGGAAAAGCCAGCATGTAGGGATTAGTGTCAAAAGTTCACATCTTGGTATCTGTTGAGATGTCTCAGAGCATATCCCAGAAGATCTCAATATTTATCCCGCTAAGGAGATCATACTGTTAAAGTTCCACCAGAGAACAAGTTGTGTATCATGTATCAGTCTCAGGTGAGTATGAAATTGTGCTCATGGCAAGTGCTTACAGTATTTTAAATACAACTCACAAGAACCACAGAATTCACCTATGCCCAAACCAACCATTGCTGTGATGCTACTGAAGGTAGCTCTACTATGAAACAAAAGAACTTTTTCTTCTTTTTTTTTTCTTTTTTTTAGGATTTAATTAGTGTGGAAGTGGTGCAAAAGTTGTAAGCAAGAAGAACTTTGCTTGTCAGGAAGCCAGGGCAAAGACTGGTTTGAATGAAACTGCCAGAGAACTTTGTCCTCTAAAACCTGCTATGTAGATGCAGTAAAAGAAATAATACAAACCAGGGTGTAGTTTATGTGTTGTTGGTACAGCACTTTCCAAACGTAAAGTGCTAGGTAAGTGCCATTATTAGTATTATCAGGTGAGTTTCTCCTCGCATAAAAGAGAAAAATAGCATCAATATAATAGTTGCATCCTAAGTCACTGGGAGTTTTTAATTAATACACTAAGACTGAAGTTTAAGACAAAGTACTGCTATCTTTATTGACTATATCTAGCTTTGCTGGTAGCCTACCCACATTTCTCAGTGTGCTGGTAACCCTTTGGCATAAGCACTTGGAGTTTGATGTGCCTTGAATTTTTCCCCCCTTTAGTACTCTCAGAGTTCAGAAGGTATTTAAGCCTTTGCTTAAATGCCAGCATATACTGGCAAGTCACATTGTTGCCATTCCTAAAATTAAGYAGTTTGCTAAAAAGAAATGGTTAACTGAAATATACCCCATTTCTACAAAAAGTAAGCAAAATAGTGTCAAAATGTAATTCCTTATACATTAATTATAATCACCTTCAAGTGACAATTAACATAAAATAAAATAACCTAACATAGCATAAAATAAAGCAATCTGGTTCTCCACAAAGATATCTTGGTGCCATCTGCAGAGTAATAAACAACCACTGAAGCTAACAGCTACTTGGGTGAGAGGGTAGGAATATGGGCAATGCACTTATAATTTCCCTAATAAATTCCAATTCAAATGAAGTGTATTTTGTTTTGTTTTGTTTTTTTTCCTCCCAAATAAAATATCTTTTAGGGGAATTTTGTTCYTTTTTTCCCTGTTACTCAAGTGATGGATTGAGTGGAGCACAAGAAGGTCAAGTGATTTGCCCAGGGTTGCTTTCCAGTGAATAAAGATATGCACCTATTAAACAAACAACCTTAGGTAGCCTTATTCATTAAGCATCAAATATGACCCTTCATTTTGTTAAATGCTCCGTGTAGCCATAGTTAAATGACAACAAGAAATGGCTGAGCYTCAGCACTGACTGGCAGCGGGCATCAATCATTATTCTGGCAAGGATCTTGAGGAGCGTAGCATATCACTTTGTAGCAAATCTGGCAGGTTTGAATGGGATTATTCCGGATTGGTTTACCAATAAATGTCATGCCTAAAATCTCAGCACAATAAGAACTTGTCGCTGATGCCAATCACTTGCTTTATGCCAACCCYGATTCACATACTCCCTCGCCTAGGCTTGATCCACACTAATACTCCAAATATATCAAACAGCATGACAAGGCTTCAGGGCTGAGGAGCAACAAATGGTGCAAAATGCCAAGAACAAGATTGGAGTCTGCCCTGTGTCATTTAGGGAACGGCCTGAGTGTTTTGTCCTACAGATCTGCCATCTCACTGGGTCATGCATCCCACAGCACTGAAAATAACTGAATACAGCAAGCAAAAGCAATCATTTCAAATGCCAATTAGTGCAGAGACTCCTGCTGATTGAAAGAACAAGTACTTGCACACATCAATCTATGGTGATAATAGGGTGCAGGGCCCTCTTATCACCGCATTTGAGCCCTACTGGGAKGCAGGAAAATATAAGAAATTTAGTCACAGAGGGAATAAATGTCATTCATGAGGTCATATTGGAGTTCTGCAGTAAAGAGGCTTTGCTGCTCCCATATGAGAACTGTAACCAGCAGATATACTTCAGAAAAGGGCAGACCTGAAAGGTGAGAGAGGTTGCATCGGCCTTGTGTGTAAAATTCCAGTAGGGCTTTCTGGGTCAAGCTGAACAGCCACGATGGATGGAGAAGTACAGTTTATTCATCCCAAAAGTAGATGATATATAAATGAGAAGTACCGAGTGTTTGCTTTAGATTAACCATAACCTAACAACATATAAYAGATAATAATAGGAAAAAAAAAGTAGGAAATAAAAGAGGAAGGGGAACATGAGAAATAAAAGTAGCAGAGAGACTGCATTTCCTGGACAGGATGGTGTCGGAATTAAGATACTGTCAAAATCCTATGGCTAATAAAGAGCTCTTCTGCCAGACCTATCTAACCATTTCAGCTGATAAGGTGCATGTACTATATAAATATTTTTATGTGTATATAAATAATGTGCTTACATTCTGTATGTTTATATACAAATTTTATATTTATATAATATAAATTATATTTATACATATTATTATACATATATTTTATATATACTTATATATATGCATATATATRTGTGTGTGTACATTTGCATATGTGTATATATAGAGATATTTTTGCCATAAACAATAAAATGCTTTTAGAGAAAGACCCATGGTGCACCCAAATAATGTTGGAAAGATTTTATAAATTAACAGAGWGATACTGAGAGAGACACAAGACTTCCACAAGCTCTGAGTCTGCAGTACAACCTACAGGCATTTTCATCTAAACTTTTCAGCTGTCAGGAAAAGTAGGTAACTTTCACAGTCCAAACTTTTGGGAGAAATTATCTCCAAAAATTGTCTTTATGGAGTACTGCTCAACAAACAACAGAGTAAAAAATGTAAGAAAAAAGATTTTTAGGCCTGAGATAATTTTTTGTTATGTGTTTCAGCAGCTTGTAATATATAGTTGGATTATAACACATTTTGTCGGCCTCCTGGATGCCATGGGAAAGTATATAATAAATAATAATGAGTTTTTGACTAACATTAGACTTGGGATCAATTTATTGCTTTCATATGCASAGCATGATAATTTATCAATATATTCCTCAAGAAAGATTTTCTCAGTAACCACAATGAGGATGTGTCAGGTTATTGTTCCTGACAATCTGGCCATGTTTTAAAGAGATTATAAGTAGTCATTTTCTATTTGCTTGGGATATTTTTAAATAAAATTTCTGAAAGATGTGAAAATAGCAATGCCAAGGATCAATATACCATATTAATAATAAACAGAATTCTGTTATTTATTTGACTTCTTTGGATGGATATTGCAAATAACTCCAAGGAGAGCTATGYCATTGGCTTTCTTGCATATAAAATGGATTCTGGGAGTAGAGTGGACATCTCAGCTCTTTCACACCTGTACTTTASAGGAGAAGCTGGTAAGATCAGTATTCAGATTGACAGAGAGCACCAAGGAAATTTATATAGGAAATTTATATAGCAAGAAAATATACTTCCTCAACAAGGAAAATGAGTCAGAAGCTGAGGGTGACAACAAGAAAAGCAAAGCAGATCCAGTGATGGTGACCAGGTCAGCACAACCAGTGACCTCCCAGGCAAGCAAACAGTCATGAGGCAGGTCTGTGTGCAAGAGGAAGCCAARTCAGCAGATCCAGGTCAGGAGCACTGAGGCATGTGGCACAAAGATTAAGGGCAAGACTCAAGGACAAGGTCTGGAGCTTTAATGCAACTCCCAAGACAGGCGATGCAGGCCTTCTCAAGGCTTTTCTCCCAGCAGTGTAATACAAGATTACATGGCTACACCGTATCAGAGCTGACTTGGAGCAGTAGATGGAGGAAGAGGTTGCAGAGTCTGCTGGCACATGTGGTCCTGCACGTTACTCTAATAAGGAATACTCAGGAACAAATCTAAATTCTTACTACTTCCAAATGACATATTTTCCTATATTAATGAAGACATTTTTAGACAGCACCCTGGAGATACATGGAGAATCCTAGTCCCTATTACTCTGGGGTGTCATATGTCTGTAATCACAGAATCACTGAACAGCTGAGCTTAGWAGAGCCCTCTGGAGATCATCTAGTCAACSCTCCCTGCTCAAATAGGTCACTTTTAGAGCACATTTCCCACTGAAGCAGCAGTGCAACGACCCCAAGGCACAAGCAAAGAAATGTGCCCTTTATATGAAGTTATAGGTTGATCTGCCCACTTCACAGATATCCTTAAATCAGTCTCATAGAGACTGAGACTGACTAAATAGCATGCAGAAAAATGACTTTTGTCTTGAGCCAAAAGGGAACAATTGAACATGGGAACAATTCTTGAAACAGGACAGAAACAAAAGCTCTTTAGTCTGCCAGTGAATCGGCTGAACATTCACAGCTACAGACCAAGTTCCTCTGATGTTCATTTCCTGGGTTAAAGTTATCCAGAGAATTAATCCCAATATTTTTCTTTGTCTTTTAACTACTGTCAAAGGTAGATAATATTTTTCATAACATATTGTCAACGCTTTTGCCCAGCCCCTTTAATGGCACCACTGTGTCATCATTCAGTTTTACCTGTCCATCCTGAAAGACTTGCTTCACCAGTATCTGGACAATACAAACCCAGTCATGAATGTGGTTCATTGTAGTCATCTTCTTTGTGAAGAGATGTACCTAAACATACTTCAAAGCCCATTTTCCTTCAAATGCGAACATTGATGAAGTCTAGTTTAAAAATTCACAGTCAGGTTCTAGCCGCTGGGACCCAAAAGGAGATGTCTACTAAGTCAGTGATCCCAGATTAAAGTTTACTCATCCATTCATTCTTCTGGTCCTTTTCTTTTATACTGTACATGTGTCACATTAACATGCATCACAGTAAATTGTAAGTTTCTTTGTCAGKTGGCAGTGGAAAATGTAATAGTGTCTAGGGGAAAGGAAAGAAAATTAAACAGAAAGCAGTCCTGCACATCTCAGATAAACAGAGACTTACTCCAGTTGTTTCATTTCCCATTCCATTGATTGACAAGTATCACATCAGCTCATATAGAGCTGAGAGATAAATAGGCAAGGAAAAAAGATTTTTTTTTCCTTTCCTAGTTTTGTCCTATATATTTGACCTGTGACACATGCCCAAATTTTCTTCACAGCTTCAGGACATGAACATCAGTTGCCTCCTTGAATGCATAAATTTCTGGCTGCAAACAAGACCACTCTCTTTCTGGATGAACAGTCATTCATTTTAAAATAGATCCCAGCAAGCCTTGCCTAAGACTATAAAGGAAATGTAAGCAATGTGAAAAACTGTATACGGTAGCAATAACTGTTGAAAAGGAAGAAATTGCCAGAAAGATTTCTGGTATTGCCTCCTTCCTAACTGTGATTTGGTCATGATTCATGTTCATATCTCTCTCCATCTATTTTCTCTTTAAACAACAAACAAGAAAGGACTAATGTTTTAAAGCTTGTCTTATTTTAAAGAGAACTATTGAAATTGACCTGGGTAAAAATCAAATTTTTATTAACAGCGATGATTTTTCTGAGGGAAAAGGAAGGAAGGAAGGAAGGAAGGAAGGAAGGAAGGAAGGAAGGAAGGAAGGAAGGAAGGAAGGAAGG
>NW_020454094.1:4791910-4795450 GCF_003342845.1 Nothoprocta perdicaria
AGGAAGGAAGGAAGGAAGGAAGGAAGGAAGGAAGGAATCTCATTTGTTAAGATGTAATCTTAATGTATATATGGGGATACTTGTATGTTATGTAAATGCATATACATCTGTGTGTTTCTGTGGTTTGATTATCACGTTTTTATGCCCCTGTATGTTTATATATACATAAAAAAATACAATGCTAAAAGGCTGCTGTCACGGAACGAAGACAGTGTCACAGAATCAGAAGACAGTAAGCTAATGACACATTGAATAGGAAGTATTTTCTCACAAAAAAACTTTTTTTTTTTTTGTATGTGTAATGTTAACATACTAAGATCACTATATATAAAATACAGAAAAAAAAAAAGAATGGACTTACTGGTGGAATAGGAATGGATTTTTTTCCTTTTGCTAGAATATGCAAGAACCTAGAACAGAAAAACAGTAGACCTGAGTTTCCTGCTCTCCATTTGAGTATACATATATTTGGATCTGTTGAGTAAGATTTCTCTATCTGAAAAGTCTCAGTATTAACAAGAACAGGAAAGACTTTTTCCATAGTAGCTGTAGTCAAACAGCTACTRCACAATGAGGCAAACTCTGGGTGTCATGGGGGATTTTAATTATCACATTTCCTAATTTTTGAGTGTTTTGGTTGTCCAAAATGTACACACACACACACACATAAATAGGCATATATACACAACGTATCTTTCAAAACATTTCAAAAAATATGTAGAAAAGCTTCCAAGGATTGTACCATACCATGTACATCRTCTGGAATTTCAATTTGTTTTAAGCAGAAAATGCAAAAGAATATAGTTGCCATTCTCATGTTCAAGGGGAAGATGAAAAGTGTTCACACTACAGTTTGGACAGGATAAGAGCATTTACATTTTCACTCTTTCGAAAAGTGCCATGATTTATTCATGACTTCAAGCTGACAGGATCATGACTTTAATTAATAGAGGTGGTAGGAAGAAACTTCTACAACTGATAGGCTTTTCCATAATTGGTTATTTCAGAGATTTTGTAACTTTCTGTGCTGCCATTTGGAAACAAGTTATTAGGAGAAATGAACCAAGAGTTGCAAACAGTATCAAGAAAGRGAGTAGTGAACTACATAAGGGTCCACCAGTGACAGCCATAAGCACTGGAGCTAAGGCAGTCTGGTTTCCAAGAGAGTTGTGATTTTTTTTTTTTTTTCTGATTGACTTTTTACCCAATTATGGTAGAATTTTCTCCTATCTCGAAATGTAGTGAAGATAGTTTTTTCTTGACCTCTCAGTAGATGATCTGCATTGGTTTGTGCCTTTTAGTTATTGAATCGAGATAAAAAGCCATTGAGCTATTTTGTTGTGAAACAGGGACAGCGTGTCTTCAATTTGTGCATTTTTTGGGGCAATAAATGTGAGTAGTTACAAAACCAGGAAGTTCTTCTACTTTTTTAAGCCTTATGTTGAAATTGTCTGCGTTGATAGAATTGATGGTTTATTAGCATTTGAATAGACTCAGCCTTCAGAAAGCTTTGTTTGTGAGAAGAACTGTATTTCATTGCCACAGTGAAGACCTTATAAGATATAAATATGCATGCATCCTGCCTAGCCACTATAAATCTCCTTAAAAAAAAAATCTTGTTCTATCTCTACCTGTAATTAATTTCTTCCCTTGTCTCTTCTCAAAAGCCTTCTTGTTCTCATCTTCTTCTGCTATTTCTTATCTCTCTCTCCTCCATCCCCTTTTACCTACCTCTGGGCTTCATTAACTTTAGCTCATTTTCTTTGCGTTCTCAATAAGTTCTTTCTTTTGAGTCTGTGTTTGGCGTTCCAGCTTCTGCTCAGATCCTCTTGTTATTCTCTTTTCTTTTTGGGGTATCACATGGACATGTCCTTTTGAACAAAAAAAAAACAACTTTATCATACTTGCCACTGTCTGTATAATAATATAGGTTTCTGTGAATTTAGCATTTTCTAATGCTATATGTGTGTAATGTGTGCATGCTTAGGTTGCATACAAGTTAAGTCATTCTTCCCTCTTCTTGTTAAAGCACAGATATGAAGGWTGCCATATTTGACTGAAGATGTACTTACTCATCTTTGCCTTCAAGACTAGAGCACGTGAGCATCAAGAATCCTTGGTGTACAGGAGTCAAGAGTACATGACATGCCAGATCAAAGCACTGTTTCCTTTTTTCTCCCTTTTACAACCTTCCTTTTTTCTCCCTTTTACAACCTTCCTCCCGCAGAGTATTTTGGTAGTGACCTAAAGAATGATGCATTTGGCTCTAGAAGTTATCTGGTGCTAGCAAAAGTTAATAGAAATGAATGTGAACAAATACTCAGATGGAGCTATCTACTCAAGTTCTTCAGCTCCTGTATAAACTAAAAGAATTCCAATAGCACACGGTCAAAAAAAAAATCTGCTTCATCACATTTTTTTTCTTAATGGTGTCACTTTTAGGTCTCCATATATCAAAGGAAGAGGAGGAACTCAATGTTAAATCTTTGATAGCAGTGTAAACTCATAGCCAATGTATAAAAAGAAATAGTTACAGTACAGCTGCCTATAAACTCTGAATTTTCTTATGTCCTTTAAAAAACCTGGTGCCCTGAAATGCAATAGGTTGCATGGAGATGAGATCTCAGAATAAACTGAAGTACATTTGGCATCACACTTCTTTTTGAATGGTATTAAGAAATGTGAACATCTAGGAATGCAACAGTGTAAAGCAACTCAGAAGAGAGACATATTTGTCCATACAGACATGGACAAACCATCTCTGTAAACACAGTCTTTACAGAACAAACTGTCTTCTGGCAGGGAGGTCTAATCCCTTGGGTGGTCCTTTATTTATACTCTGTTAGCTGTTGTAAAGAAAGGCTTAGTAGTGCAGCAAGTGTCTAACATAGCATCGAGCTGTTCCAGCACCTGCAGAGAAGCTGAAAGCCTCCGGTTTAGTTCAGATGCCTGCAGCATCTCTCACCTCTGCACAACATAATGATGCAGAACAAGAGCATCACACTGCTTCATGCTCCAGGTCCCCATGCTTGGTGCAGGTCTTATTTCAACATCTCAAAGTGAGGAATTTTAGAGGTTTTTGTCCTATCTTTCACTAAAATATCATGATCTGATTTTGTGAAGCCTGCTTCGGAGTGTCCATATACACATCATCATTATTACTGTTCCTTGACTTCATAATTATCTTGAATTGAACCAGAAAGATAATCCCATATGACTTTAAACCATGCTATGCTTCAGACTGATAAAGTAGTTTTTGATGCCTATATTCCTTCATCACAAAATCTCCAGATTAATCAGTCTCTGCAGCCAATTAAAAAATTATTCCTGTTTAAGCCTGGAGGGAATCTTTCTATTAGTAGTATCCAGAGAGTTTCTGGTAAAATAGAAAGTATTTGCCGGTTGTCCTCAATAGCTTTAATTTTATAGGAATAGATCTCATAGATAATTATATAGGGGAATGAGGTGTATTATAAGTAATAAAAGAACTGGGATAGTTTTTTAAAAGCACTGTAATTAGACCTGATTCTGGAGAAAACT
>NW_020454094.1:4795640-4808140 GCF_003342845.1 Nothoprocta perdicaria
CTGTTAAGGAGAACTGGAATGAAAAAAATTATGTATTTTTTTAAAGACAGAGAAAGAAAGGCAAGCGGTTAATGTTTAGATAAAAAACATAACCCAACAAATTAATCTCTTTAGCTCTCTAGATTTGAGAGGCTGCTGGTGATAGTGGCAGAGGGAAAAGCTCATTATACAGGGAACACATGTGGTGTCCTTAAAATATAGCTCCTGAAATACATTATTTTAAGAACCATTATTTACTGTGTATGTAACACGCTTTTATTATTTACGGTCAGGTAGTTTTTAATTGGAACTGGGCTGGGTGTCTTCCAAAGGGGTCGGCACCATTCACAGCAAGTCTTTGATAATCAAAGAACTGACATTTAATTATATGCTAGCATTTTGTTTATCTTTAGCGGGGGGGCCTGGGGTGGATTTAATCAGCATCCTCTGGGGCAAGCCCCCAAAACGTTCTCAGCATCCTATTCTGCAGGAGTGCCTCTCTTCTGCAGTGGAGTCTGTGATTTATACTGCACGCTCTCCACTTTTTCAGGCTGCCAAATTATCCGGGTTAGAGATAACAATAATAATAATAATATTAATAACAGCAATAATAATAGGACCTGAATCAAGCTGCTAACACACTTGTGAACTATAAAGGCAGCATTTTCTCCAAACACTGCATTTTTTTCTATCATCTTCTTTTTCTGCAACACACAACAGAGATGGTTATTTAAAATATTTCTGTTCAGAAAAATCTTCCTGACCGTGTCAAGGGTCAAGGCTTACTTCTTCTTCTTCTGCCCTTTTCTTTCTTTWTTATTATTATTATTATTATTACTATTACTATTACTATTACTATTACTATTACTATTACTATTACTATTATYTAATACTTTCTATGAGTTTTAACATTAACTCATAGAAAGAAGTCCTTCATAGCCCTACAGAGTTGGAACAGGCATCTCATGAGAACTGGTGGTCTTGTAATTCTCTCACTTCTCGGGGGCAGAATGCTCCTCAACATGAAGRGGAAAGTGAAACACAGAAAAACTTACTTTTTTTTTTTTGGTCAAATAGTTATTGTTATTTTCCACCTCAGGAGAATTTGCAATAGATAAAGATCATCAATATTTTTAAACAAATTCATAATACTAAAATCTCACATCATTGCCCCCATGAATTCCCCCACCTCATTTTCCATCAAATCCACCTCTTGGTTAAGTTATAGGTTATGAGTCCATGCCTTTTCCTTTTTGCATAGAAAAGACTGCTTGATTTCAGCTTCTGGCCACATGCAATGTCTTACATTTGGCTCCACACACTGCCACAGCTCTTAGCAACTGGTGCAGAAATCCCCATTCCAGGGCCAAACGAGATAAAAACGTTCATAGCTTCACCAATTTGGTTTAAGACTAGAGAAAGCAACAGCTCTGAAGTACTAAAAATCCTCCTTGACAGCAAGGAAGTTTAAAATGGATGCTCACAAATATGCAAAATACATATATAGATGGTCGGAGTGTAATGGTGATCCCCTCAGGAGTAGATTAGAAGGAATCCTTTTTGTTTACCTCGCTGAAAAGACAGTAATGGGCTGTCTGCCTTCTGCCAGAGTTTCCCCTCTCCCTCCTWCCATTCACCCCCAAACCTAATGTGTCACTCAGCAATGACCATCAGTCCCACAAGAACATAACAGAATTATTCATGGCCTTGCTGGATGCCCCAAAGATTGAAAAATGTTGTTACATACCAGGAAATGATTGGGAACTGAAAGATTAATGGGTGTAAGGATACACCAGCTGTCCACTCTACTCAGAGAGAAGGAAAAAAAATATACATGTAAATCACTTAGTCTGCTGGCACAAGATGTTGTATAATATTTACCTGGCATGGGGGTCACCACAATAAAAAATGCTTGACTTCATTTAAGGCCTCAGTACCTTCCTATTGAAGGCTGTGCTGTGATTAACGCTACGGTTAGAGTCTGGCCTCCAAAAGCTGCCTTGCTCAGGGGCTTGCACCTTTAGTACTTCAAGTAAATTTTGCACTGGTTGCACTGCACTGCACTGGTTGATAAAAAAGTTTAATCTTTCCTTATTATGCAACTTGCCTGTGAAACTGTATTAGTTACGCTCATTCTTAAAAAGAAAGTGAAGCAAGGAAATAAACAAACCACCTCAAAAATCCAAACAGACCTGACAAACAGGGAGTGAAGGGAGAATCTGAGGAAAATGAAAAAGAAAGGCTTCTGCCAAAAACGCACAGCAAGTTGCTGCAGAAACTGGGGCAAGGTTTAGGGAATCAGCATTTTTTAAGGTGGCCACCTGCATTTATATTATGCTCTTTGTACAGGATGACAGCAAGTTGGCAATGGAGAGAAGCCTCCAAGGGAAGCTTGCGAGTTTAGGTCACCAGACTTCAAGTTGTACATGAAAAAAACTCTTTTCCTTCCATGGAAACATTGCTTTAGACAAAAAGTCACTGCCTGAGTAGGTGTTCAAATATAGAAATGCATTAGACATAGYCAGCAAGTGTGAAGGCTTGAAATTGTTAAGCCTAGCAAAAGGGGGGGCAGGATTTAAAAGAAATGTGTGACATTTTTTAGGATGCTTCAAGCTGATTATGAAACCTATTCAGAGAAAGATTAGAAGATGACTTGCCCAGAGGCAGAATTCGTAATACACTCAAATGTTTTCTCAAGGATAGGCTTCCTTACAAACATGTTCTTTAATCTGTTTATATGTTTGCTAATCAAAAACCGACCCCGAATGATCAGTTTGTTTTATTGTTGCTGAGCTCCATGGAGCTTTGTGAGAGGGAAAAATACTGGCACTAAACACACCTGGAAGTCGGACATTGCTCTAACTGAAATTAGGGTATTTCAGTTTTTAAGGCTCACTGTAGAAACATAACCCCACTCCGAAAGCCTATCCAAGCCAACTGTCTCCAACTGACCATGCACCTTTTCTCCGCTAATTACTTGGATCTGCTAATGACATCTTATATTCAAAAAAAAAAAAAAAAARAAAAAAAAAAGAACCTAAAGAGTCAATTATTAATTCTTTTTTTCTCAACATAGAATGGCTACAGCTGAAATTTGGTACTCCTGAAATCACTGCTCGGAGTTTTGTGGATCGCTTTTGGAGTCTTTTTGTTGTTGTTTTAAATTACAAGATCTCTTCAACTTGAAGTCTTAGGCTTAAAGTAACTAGAAGCAAGCAAACTACTTCTGCTAGTGCAATGAGCACCTTGAAAAAGTACGAACCAGAAACAGACACCTGAGTACAGTTATGAGCACTTTCCTTCCTGAGCTCCCCTTCCCCTTAAGAGTTTCTTCTTAATGATATCTAAGTGACCTCTTTATGATTTAAACCAATATTAAACCAAAAGCATATCTAATGGCATCCTAAAAATACTTGGTGCAAGAATATTTTGATCGTATTTAGAGCACTAAGACTGAAAAAATGCTTTAAGATTTAATGCTGGCAAATGCAAGGGTTTGGAATTTTCTTTAGAGAGGAGCCCAGTAATCAGATACACCTATAGACTCAGCCTTTGRCCTACTGCTACCAGCAGTCCAGCACAGCCTGAGAACCAATATTAGAGTAGTTCAGCTGACTGTGTTCAGTAAACTCAAATGCTTCACCATTGCTGGATGCTCTTTTAACTCTGAGGAGCACAGGGCTCCGATAGACCTCGAAGGAGCTCTGGACCTGCAGCGATGTCTACATTTTTTTWAAAAAATGTTGTCTTTTATACCACGAAGCTAAAACTTACTGGCTATTTATGAGAATATTGGCTATATCAACACTGCCTGGTGGGAGCACCATCTAAGAGCACCCTCAGGACCAGACTATCTGCCCATGCAAGGGCCCTTCAGCCTCTCTGCTCATGCAACAGATGGTATTTGCCTTCCTTGCAGGAGTTTCACCAAGTTTAATTCATCARTGGTCTGTGAGGGACCACTGTGAGGGAGTTATTGCAGGGATGAGTACCTCAGAATGGTCTAAATAATTTATCCCTTGCTTTCTCTTTTATCCAATAGGCTTCTCTTTAATATGGTTGCAGGTCTTTAAAGTTTGGGAGCATACTACTCACAGAAAGAAAAAAAAAATTACAAAGAAAAATGCATAATGTATGATAATGTTGAAAGTAGCAAGAATTAAAGTAAATGGTCTGATATAAAAAGAGTTTCAAACAGGATTAATAATTCTGCAATTTGTTATACAAAGTCAATTTTTCCACTTCTGGAGCTAAGTTGCCTGGTGGGGTTTATTGGCTCACTCATTATTAGGTATATATCACTTTTATTGTTTCACATTTTTATGTGTTTATAAAAAAAAGAGAAAAAAAGACATCATTTATGAATAAAACATTTTTGCTCTAAGCTGCCATATATGAAAGTTGGTCTGAGAGCCTATATCCTCTTTTATTTGAAAAGAGATATACATCTATGTATTTATATATTTATATGGCAGATGTACGTTAGGCGGTTTTATGTGTATATTCATGTGGGTATATGTATTACCATATGTATATATGGTAATACATATAATATACATATGCTATTACCATATGTATATATGGTAATCTTATAATATACATATGCTAATATTACATATCCTATTACCAGTCTTTGAAAAAGGCCTGGTAATACAGAAAATATATATATATTTTTCCTTCTGATAAACCTTCCAGAGCCTCTTCTACTCAGCCTAACCTAATCTGGATGGCATCTTTCRTAAATGTCAGCTCTCTTTCCCCCTTCTCCTATCCATCAGGTTTCTTCCCTGATCACATCCACACTGCTAAACTCTGGTTCCTCTCCTAATCTGCAGAGGAATGGCTCCCATCCAAATGTCACCTTACAACACTAGACATGATTGAGCATCCAGGCGGCAGCCAATGTACTGCTACAGATGATGTGAGGAAATGTTAGCTTGATAGATAATAGTTTTATTTTTGGTCTTCTTAATCACTCTGCACCTGGTAGGAGTTTGATATGAACAGATAAGTAGTATCAGGAGACAGACAGAACTTGATGGGGAACATTTTTATGTATGGATTTATTTATTTATTTTGAATAGTTGGGTGAGAGGACTTTTGTGGGTTTTTTTTTTTTTTTTACTGTTCTATTTTCCGCAGAGTTGATTAAAGGAAAAATTAAAAATAATTCTAACTTCAGTTAATTTGAGAGAATTTACTGCCATGAATGCGGCTTTTAAAAATTAGGTTTCTAAGGAGAAGTCAGCCTTTGACCTTAAGTCTCTGTCCTCTTTGGCGATGAGAGGTAAATTACATGTGCTGACTTCATCTATGACATGACACAGATAACTCCATAAATGCCCCATAATTGGGCTGTGATTATATGGTTATTGCTGCACATTGTCAACAAAGTGATTACCCTGAGGCCCCATAGCTCCAGTGTGTGGCACATGGCAATTAGCTAAGAAAGGTCTAGGATCTAAGGGACTTAGGAGGAACCCCTGCAGCATGCGCAGTGGGCCATTAATGAGTTGCATGGACACCTTCAAAGACATCAAGAATGGAAACTAGAACAGGGAACACATTTTCAGAGAAAAAAAAAAAAGACACCTGCTTAATAGAAGACCTACAAAGGTAGGAAGAAATGCAGCAGTGTAGCAGCTTCAAGTGCCATAGCAAAAGCTTCCACATCGGCTTGCACAGCTGTCATCAAAGAAAAGTCACACCAAGGTCAGAGAGGACTTTGTGCAGTTAAGAACTGTAGAATTTGGACATACTCTTCTTCCTTTAACTACTGAAATCAGTAGGTGTTGTGGCTACAAGCAAAGGTAAAGTAGAACTCGGAAATTATAACGGGGAAACAATGTCCTCTGCATATATTCCAAGTCTGTATGGAAATACCTCGTCTGTATAGTCACGGATCCAGCTAGAAGGAAAGAGACTCTATTGTGCTGGTAGTTAAGTCCAAAACTATCTATATTCTCAGATGAATTCTCTCCTATATCTCCACTGTGGGCTGAACCTCAGAGTTCAAGCAACATGTGACCTAATGTATCACTAGGTATCTACTACTTTTAGACTTTTTTCCAACACAGTCCTGCAGCTAGGTTAACCATGTAAATAGAAAGCATGTGGACTATGTGCTTTGTTGTACTTTATCATAAYCTCAGTGCTGTTAACCTCAGTGTGAGTATCCAGAACTAAAATGTAACAGCAACACTTTCATTGAGCAAACAGGCTACCCAAGATGAAAGTGGAAAATCACTGGTACTTCAACAGTTATTAAAGTTCATAAGTAAAATCTGTGGGAGACCTATTTGTCCTTGAATACTTTGTATGTTTGGAGTTGGGCTGCTCAAAGCATATCTTTTTCATACCGAATTGATCTTTGGTTGGGCTGTTGCCTCTTTTTCTCAGGCTTCAAACTCAAACATAGGCTTTAGACATTGATGGCAGCTCTGGGTGTTCCTCAGCATCTAGCAGGACACAAGAAACAGCCTGCAGTTAGATGTTCCCTCTTCCAGGTCTTTTTGAGAATCCAATTATAAATGTTTTGATTAAAATCATGCAGAAAGGCTGTTGCAGAGTGCAGAGCTGAACCCAAATCTGTAGAATCCCAGGTTACTGACCTGACTATTGACTCAGCCTTCCTCCCACATGCTGTCCTTTATCCCTTGCTGCTCCTGGCATCACTTCTTCCTTTCCCCAAGCCAAGAGAGGAGGGTGAGCAGAGGAGAGCCAAATCYATCAGACCCATAGCACTCAAAAGCTGTCCTGCAACAAGGGGGCACTTAGAGCTACTCCTTTGGGGCAGCTTTTTGGGTTGCTTTTCCTTGCCTTATTAGCAGAAAGCAGCTGGAGTTGAGGCCTTCATTTGACCTCAAAGTCTCATCTGCACGAGACCACAGCCAGAAGTGAGCTGCTTGATGGCTCACTGCAGTGAATGATTACCTGGTTGTTCTWCAATTTTGGTTGCCTGTTATTCAAATGAGCTGAAGTTTAACTTTGACTGGACAAAGGACTCCCAGGCTATGATTCCCAGGCACAGATTCACAGATTCCATCAAATCTCTCTTGTTTTTAAATGGTAATCTCTGAAAGAATCTTATCACATATCACACACAATACCCTGAGAGCCAAATTCATCCCTGTAGTGTATCCACTGACTTYAGCCCAAAGCTACAGCAAGGATGAATCGGTCTGGAATACATATGTTAAATATTTAATGCAAATACAACATGCCATAAGTGCATGTCCTGCAGGTAAAATGCAATTATTCTAATTACATTGCAATTACTGTACAGCTACAGAGTAAATTACCTGATTATTTGCATTCTGTGATATAAAGTGTTCTTCAGTTTTGGTTTCCAAACCCACACAAGCCTACTTCCCTTGCATAGCAGCTCCAGGTATTTTGGTTAAAGGGCACTGCCTTGTTATGACAGAACTCAGTGACAGCGTAGTGACATTTCTGTACTTCTTATCACAGAATCACAGAATCACAGAATCACAGAATGCCTAAGGTTGGAAGGGACCTCAGAGGTCATCTAGTCCAACCCCCTGCACATGCAGGGTCACCTAGAGCACGTGGCACAGGGCTGCACCCAAGCGGGTTTTAAAGATCTCCAAAGAAGGAGACTCTTATTTGAATCTGTGGTTCTGTCTGCCTACCTGTTAGTGGCTACATTTTAATTGTTGGATTCAGAGAGGCATTCACACACTGCKGGATGACAGAGGGCTTGGATTTCCTGATAAATGGCATGAGGTCCTGCAATTACACGATATAGTAAAGTTGTGCTTGCTCAGCAGTGCATTCATATTAATTTATTTGCCTGAGAGATGGACAGGTGCRGTGTAGTTGCTGAAACATACTGCAAACTCATGAAGTCTACAGCATATCACGGTGCATTTTGTGGATGCAGCAGCTTGGCCAGTGCTTGGAGATGCTCACCCTGTTCCACCACAGTTTCGATGGCTGAAACATAGGAGGACAGCCACAGCAGATCAAGAAAAATCCCATGAGACGAGGGGAAGCCACCTGAAAGGAAAGCAGAGCCACACCATTCTCTCAGCTGGCAGGCAACCTCGATCAAGCCACTTCTCCGAATAGCAGGGGCAGTATGACTAGCTTCCTGTATAAATCTCTTTGAGACATACTAATGAGAAGAGCTACATGACAGTAAGGCCACTTAATAACTATTGCTATTACATGCAATATATAATGAACACAAAATAATAAATTTCTGAAAGCTCTGTCCCCAGAGGTCTTTTTTTTTTTCTCTCATCACTCTCAGTTTAGAGAAAAAATGATTACTGTTATTGAGCAGGTATCATGGATGCTTTTCACCCACCTCTTTTTCTCTGTCTGTGCCTTAGTTGCCTACATTCAACAGCAAAAGCAATTCAGTTAGCACATGAAGCCATGGTGAAGCTGAGGTCTATAAGGTGCACTGGAGACAGTCTTTAAAGATGGCCAGCACTGCTGAAATGAATGTCTTTCTTATTAATTTGAGAACACAATGGTTCCTCCTGACCCTTCAGACCCTGCTTTTTATTGATCAAAGTATGTAGGCATTTTTTTTCCTTGGGCAGGTACTTGAASATGAAGACTGCTTCCTAAGGCAAGCTTAGTTTTATTGAAAGGATGAAATAAACTGTAAAACCWTAATCAAAATGATAATTCACATACTAAAGTACAATGAGTTATAGGCTGCTGGGTTTTCATTTTTGAGATGAAATAYGAACTACGTATAACTCTTTGTCTTCTGGTCTGTATTTAAACATARCTTTGAATGTCCTTTTCAAAGTCAAATATTYTTTAAATACTTTAAAGTGCTGCAGTCCAAAGATATAGCATCTCTCTTGACTTTCTGGAGATTTACACAATCATTTGTGCCATGCTAATAGAATCTTGATATCAAATCACRGGTAATATAGGTGACATCAGTGGTAACTGAGATTTCCCATAACTTTCTGATATGAGATTGTACTATTTTCTTTGTGTCAGTAGTGTATAATTTTTCACCTGCTTTAACTTTTTCAGAATTAAATTTTCTCTCCTTTTTTTTTTTCTTTTCTCTCCTGTTGGCTACCTATGAAAATTCACCTAAAATATTTGACTACCTCTTTATTAAAGAATGAGAATATTAGTCTGCTTCTGTCCATGTTACAGAAAAAAAGGCAAAATAACAATTTTATATATATATAACGAAGAAACCCYGTCCCCACTATGATTTATAGCAGAATGCTATATTTAACATTATAACTGTGTTTGTGTCACTGTTCTTCCTTTCATATTCCCTGGAAGCTGATTGATGCACTATTTTACAGTAAAATGAAGATGTAGACTTGTAATAGTTCAGAATTAGGTGCAAACATTTCACAAAAATGAAATTTACTCCCAACAAGCGGCTATCCAATATTAGGTATATAACCTATCACAGTTACTTTTGAACATGAGTTTTAGTAATGTGAGGCCTACCTCTTCAGTTTCCCATGATATAATTACTTAATTCAAAAACTAATCTATTCATCATTTATCAGATCAAACCACGTCCCTTCACAGAACTGAAAACAGTTAAACAGGGCCTTTAAAAGATATTTAGTGATTCTTTTTTTCCTGTATCTTGGTTAATGTTTCTATATGTGATGTAGTGATGGGAGGAGTTATAATAAATCTTCCCAGCCTATTATTCCCAAGTTGGTTCACAATTTATGTTCATTTGTCTCTAATGAGATGATTAGAGCTGAATCAGATCAGATTTAATCTGCAGTTAAACTGTGAAGTTATTTTTTCCCCCAAATGAGGCTGTAAAACCAACAGCAAGCTTAAGTTACTATGTGTGATTTTTTTTTCTACTTCAATATTTCACAACTGCAAAATAAGGCATCTCTCTGAGCATGGTAAATACTGACATCTGGTATTCAGCTACTTGTAAACTTCACCAATTGAACTAAAGCTATGTAAATATACATTCTGATTGACAGAACTGTTTTTCAAGTATAAGGTAAAATTCTTAGAGAGTTCCACTTGAAATTCTCTTTTGCTGGTATTTCACTCTCTCTTTTATTCAGTAACAGAACATCTTTGGCCATTACAGAGCCCAACTAACCATACCAATTTGGCAACCATATGCCAATATTAGCTCTCTTCCTGCAGATGCATAACATTAAATACTAGATATGCCTACCTTTGGCATTATCAGATTTGTTTTACTCTCATACCTGTAACAATTAATCTCATGCAAGCTCACTACTTGCTTCTCCCTATTTCCCCTATTAATGAAGGATTCATGCCAGAATAGGACACCTGTGTCTACAGATTAGTATTTCTGTCTGTGAGCTCTAACGTAAGAATAGTACAGATGTTGTTGATTGCTTTATCGATGACATTAAATGATAATGTCTGAAGGTCTCTGATTTCAGTAGCATATTTTCATCCATGAGCTGTAAACGAATTAGGCAGGAACCAAAGAGGGTGTGATAACAGATACACAGATACAGAAGTTGTTAGTGTTGTTAGTGTCTGTTTTGAGATATAATGAATTATGAGGCTCATATTTTATGTGTGCTAGTTTCCACAGCCAACAATCCACAAGGGAATGGCACATCTGGGAAGAGATATCCATTCAAAACCAGGAAAGGATTTGAGCATCATTTTGAGGCAGGGTTTGAACTCACAGCATGACACACTAATAGCTTTAAAAGCACAATGGCCATATTGTCCAGCTGACTCATAAAACCTGGCCATCAAATCACAATCCCTTGAGTCCATGTGATTTCTCCATAGTAAAAAATGCCAGCCTACAAGTCCTTGCTAGAGCAACTGATTGCAAGGTCACAGCCTTAGAAATCAAGGTTCTTGCAAACAAAGATTTAATCAAATAACCCAAAGTAACTATATTTAATGCTGTCCTTTCTGCAGCAATTCTATCATATTGTATTTAGAAGCATACAGAACTTGTATTCTATGCGGTCTGCTTATCTATAGCTCACCCAGTGAAATATTATTAGTTTTCATATCTATAACTTTTATTGTTTTATCTTTGACAAAGTCTGAAATAGTACACTAGTGACATTTTTAAAAATTAGCCTTCTGCGTTTAAAGACCACTCATCATTTTCATCTATCATTGTTCTGGAAATGTCACATTGATTTTATCCTCTTTGCAATAAATGGTAAYATCCAAAAAAACAAATAATAGTCTGACACTTCAAAATCAGCTGCCACTCTTGGAYAGAGCAAAAATAAATAAAAGGACAATTTTCTTGAAGGACAGGAGATGAAAAAAGAGTAAGAGGTTGAGAGAGAGAGCGAGAGAAAGAGCTTTATCTCTTTCTGGCAATACTTACAACAACCAAAATAGCAGGAATACTAATTTTTTTTTATCCTGTCCCACTGATATTATATGAATAGAAAATGTTATGCTGATCAGTGAAAATCCTTGCAAACGTGCCTTAAGGATATTGTTCAAAATCCTTCCGTATCTAAATTTATATGATAACCAAAAAAAGGAAAAGGAAAACAAAGATGAAAAAGGCAGACTYCCCAACCACAGCAACCAGTAGGGTCCTCAGATGTCACCATCTCCTGAAGCTCATGTCCTTTGACAGTAGGGGTGCACAGGACAGTTTGACAAGTGGTGGCCAGCACGTGGACTTGCTCCCAGGCTTACCACAGTGGCAGCAAGATTTCATTCAGTGGGACTAACTGGTGGAGCAGCTACCCATATCCAGCCCTGTGTGGGAAGAGGAATGGGAGAGCGGAAAAAGGTCCCCTCAAAGTGATTGGATGTAGAAGAGTTTGGAGCGGGGTGTTCACAGCTATGCAGATGGTGATGGTGAAAGAGGAGCAGCATCAGAGGAGCAGTTTCATGTGGTTTGGGAGCTCAACAAAGGGTATTCCTGAAGGAAGAGGACTGGTTGAGGCCACACAGGAAGAGAGGCAGTATTCAGAACTGATTTGATAATTGCTTACTGATTTTGTTTACTTATCTTCATATCTTCACAACCAGCAATCTAATAGAAAATTAGGTTCTTTCTTCATTTTTGAAAATTTCATTAGATCTATGTCAAAGAAAAGGAAATATCCTTGATATAAGGGTATTTTTTGATCCCTTTAAGTACATCTTCATCATAAGCACTGTCCTTTCTTTCTCCTGAAGCCAGACTCAGAGCTTGATTTAGCTTGTGTCCTGCTGCAGTTATTTACATGATTGCAAAACAGCACGTAAAACCTGCCATGATTTATGGTTAGCTCTGGGGACACCAGAACCAATGAAGACTGGTTCATAAGTATATGCTGTCACGCTGGTGGAGTTTTTAAAAGGAATAAGACTGCAGCTGCTGTGTACTGCCACTCATACATCCTTTCATGTCATACCACTTTCCCCCAAACACAAGAAGGCTACAGCTTCTTTCRGCCCCTGCAAACCCTACACCAATATTTTCCTCAATGTCTTCTTGTTCCCTCACAAKGTATCAGTGCTTGTCATGACCACTTGCTTCTTCTATCAAAAAAATCACATTTTCTGGTATCACT
>NW_020454094.1:4810640-4830534 GCF_003342845.1 Nothoprocta perdicaria
GGCTTGAAATATGATCTCAGATGAAAACTTCGATGGAGGGAAGTATAGCATAAATTTCTCGGCACTCAAGCCTTGGAAATTACAGCCATGACTCTCTATCTCGGGTATTGGAAGGAATAATAATTACTATTTGGCAATTTATCAAAGTGAGGGTTCCACTGGAGGGAACGTCTTATTCAATTTGGGAGCTGAAACTGCACAACTAGTGGGATATTAAATAACAGGACAAAGCAGGAAGGGTACACAAGGAAAGTGATGGGATGAATCTGAAGTAAAGGTGAAGAACTCATTGAGAGTTAGCAAGTCAATGAGGACTTTGCTTACCTCTTTGTTTTCCAGTTAATACCTTTAGGTACTTCAGTAGAAAAGACTTTGTAGGATACTGGCCCATCTCACAGTTACATAAATAACAGAGTAGCAGAGTAGTAAAAGCATTAATAGAAGGTCTGTACTGGAAAAGAAGAATTACTCTGATGGTGCTTTTTTTGCTGGATATAGGTCACCTGTGTTCACATTCTGATTTTGTCTCAAAYGTTGTCTTGCAAAAGAAAATTTAATTAAATGTGCAAAGTGCATTATAGCATGAGTAGCTGCACAGTCAAAATTTGATCTGTGGTTAAGAGCGTGTTTCTCCTGTAGCAAGYAATTGGGGTTGCATAAAGTAGAGTTAGGTAACTTAGATTCCCTTCCATGTCCTGTTTTGGCTGTCATTTGAGATAGAATAGAAATATATACAGGTAGACTCTACCTCCTCTAACGTGGACCACMGTTGTCCCTTACATGAAGTACAAAGGAATTAGTGCTTCTAGCAAGACTTCACAGGGAACTGCACAAGCCCCTGAGCAAATCAACTGAAATTCATCTGACTTTAGATGGAACWAGAACTGGACTAGGAGGGGCCGTGTAGGTCCCTACTGACCTAAACTCTCCTGCCATTCAAGGACTATTCATGTGCTCTAGGATATGATTAATGTCACTTCTTCCCCTCCTTAATCAACGGAAACAGATCCTCTAGTTCAAATACAGTTAGCTGAGCTGGTTAGATGAATCTAGTAACTTAATAAAACCATTTCTTCACAATTATTTATTTAAATGTGCAAAAACAATCCTTATGTGAACATGAAGAACACACTACTAAGTGTATGATCTTTAGTGTGCAAATCTGGATTATAAAGACTATGGGGTAGACTTACCCCATAGTACCTTCATGTGATAGGTTGATCAAAGTAGAGGTTATCTCAGCTCTGCAAGGTTTGGATGGTGGATATCTTGTGAAAAAAACTCATGTTGACTAAGCTAATAATGAACTGAGCAAATTAGAATCATATGTCACACAAGTGGTATGGGATCATCAAGACCAGGATACCTTAAAATACAGCACTGAAGGGCTAAATCAGGGACAAGAATGACACACTGAATTTATCTTTGCACTGATATGTTTAGTTCCCAAATTTCCAGCATATTTATTTTGTCTCAAGCATATTCAGTGCAATTCCCAGACTGATACATGAATTACTGCAAAAATGTTTAGTCAGTGCCATGCTTTATGAACCAGACCCCTGGGCTGTTCAGCATGGGTTAAATCAAGGACAGACTGTTTTTCATGACAAAGATATTAAGGTATCTATTATGAACCCATGACCATCAAATTACTCACTGTTTGTCATATCATTTTTAATTTACATGGTGCAAGGAGCTTAAATGTCAGCGTCTCTGTTATAACTTAGACTCCAGTGTTTTTAATTAATGCTTCATGTTCATGTTATGGTTATTTAGAATTTGCTGAAATCCCAGGAGTCATAAATTTCTTTTACAGGTCCTTGTGGTGTGAACTTTAACAAAACAGCTATAAAGAGGTAATAAGAATGAACAGTACATCACATAAAGCAGAGTAAAAAAGGAAGAAAGGTGGGAATAATCTGCAAATAGATTTAAAGGTTTTGTCTTTCTTAGGTTAGGGCTTGTGATTTTTTTTATTAGTTGCTTCTCGATCAGGGAGGTAGAGGGTTAGTAAGACTTAAAATGTGCATAAAATCCTTGGCATAGATTTCCTACATACTCATACTGGGATTAAATTCATATTTCTTACAAACTTTTGGCTAACTGAATCAGTAAGAACATCCACCTACTTTCATACAATACTCTCTATTATCCTGATGAGCTTGAGGAATGTCTGAATTCCCACCCTCACGTACAGCCATGCAGAACAAGATGATGGTGAGGACTGGGAAATTCACTTTATTGGTTTTCATCTGAGAGTGCAGAGGCACATTCCTGAGATAGAATCAATCTGAGACTTTGAAAAAAACATCAATGAAGCAGTATCAGCTGCAGCATAGGAAGTCCTTGTATTCCAACTGTGCCATCTTGGGGCAACAGTGAAACCTGTCTTAGGTAATTACTCTCTGTCCTTCTCAGCTGTTCAGGCCACATCCTAATTTCTTCTGGACCACAATTTCTAATCAGTAAAAGCTGAAGTGGGAAACTATAGTTAAGAATGAGAGGTATATTTAATAAATGTGAGGTAGTAAAGGGACTTAAGAATAGGAAAGAACAGTTTTGAACTGTGTATCTAGAGTAAACTGAGGAGTAGTACAATACAATGGCTAACATCAAAGGTGTAATAAAATGGAATTAAGGCTGATATATTGTCACATCATCACAGAAGATGCTCTATTGTCATGAGCAAAAAAAATAATAAAAAAAAGAAGTACTGAAAATTGGCAGAGTTGTCTGARGTGCAGTGTTTGATTATGAGAACTATTTGAGGGTCACTGGAAAGATGGTTACAGGTCTTCAGATGACCCTGAAAATTGGGATGGAATTACATTTGCTGAAAAGTGCAGGAATGGTGCCTCACAGAGGAACAGTGTATTGGCTGCATCCTGTGCTTGAGGAGTCTGGGCAGACATGCATTAGGTATGTTGATGTGTATGTGAATATAGACTAAGAAAGGGAAAAAGACTGTAATAAACTGTTATCAAGGTTGTCCTAAGAAGAAAGATAAAGATGGGCTGTGCTGTTGCAAGTTAAACTGCCTTGGCAAAGCTCTGTGGAAAGAAAGCTAGTTCTCCTACTTCAGCTCTATAGAAAGAGGTTGAATGAAAGAGCAGAGTTATCCTGGCAGCACATAGTCATCATCCATCACTGTGATCGTGATTTCTCAGTGTTTTCAGGACCACTCAGGAGATGCATAAGTCATTTGCAGAATCCTCAGCACTGCCACCCTCACACTAGCTCTGTCCACCCTTGCYACTTTGCACCTCAGGAGCTGAGAAACAGTCAATAGATTTATTGTGCTTTGCATGTGTAACTGCAAATACAGATGTGTGTGAAATATTACAGATCCACAAGTAGGGCCTCATGTGGCTATTATGCTGAAATTAAACATTTATGCTATAATTGAAATGATGCAATCTAGCATGATAAAACACAACRGTCAAGAAAGCTCTCTGAGCTTGTGATTTGTTCTGCAGAAAAGCACCAAGCAGAAATCTAAATTCAGCAGACTGGTTTTTCACTGAACCTCATACCAGTTCAATAACTAACTGTGTCTGCATTGCTTGTTTGCCCTGTATTTGATATGGAGCTCTAGGTGGACAAASAGACCATTGTTATATACAAATTAAGAGACAATCAAACCTAAATTTTTCATATACTCTCAGAGACACCATCTTCTAAAACTTCCTCCCAGCTGAGACAAGACACAATTGAGATCTCCAGCACCTGGATAGGAAGAAGTTGCAACCTTTGCCTCAGCTGTCTGTAGGATACAGTCCCTGATCTGAGTCAAATATGTAGGGTAGGKATAACCTGTTGCAGCTGATACTTCTGAAAAGATGAAATGTATGCCTTGTTTGATTAGCTCCATATAGCTTCATGAATTTTACAGTGCTGATACAATGAAGGAAGACTCTTGATCCCACAGATGCAAGTACCTGCATCRTCTTAAAGTAAAAGAATATTTTAGTGCCTTTACAAYATATAAAGTAAAAAAATATTTTAGTGCATTTATAATAGAAGTCTTACGTGGAAAAATGTAGCAYTACATGTAAAAATGAGCATTTATGAACAAAATACCAAATGCTGGACTTTAGAGACTGATGAGCATTCACATGTATGATTTCTTRCTGAGATGGGCCTTTAAACTTGTTCAAAATTTTGTAGAGGGAGGAAGGAAGATAGAAAGAAAACAAAATCAGGTGAAGAGAAAAGCTCACATTACATTACATACATATAAAACAAACAAACAAAAACCCAACACAACTGAAATCTCAATCTCCATAAAATATTATTTTTTCTTTTATTCTTATCTGAATACTTCAGTACCAAAAGCATTTCCAAAGCCTGCTACCATGCCTCAAGGGACTCTGTCATTATTCCCATCCATTGAAATGTACATTAGATACTGAAGAGAGAAAGCTGGGGCAAAGCAAAAATGAATCAAAACAAAACCAAAGCACAGCCCATCAAAGGAAAGATTTTTTTTTCTTTCGTTTCTGGAGTTCAAAGAAATGATGCATCCCTAAAACAAACCAATTTTCTCCTTCCATGCACCACACACACACTTGCACTCACACTCACAAAGGCTTCTGGTTTCATTGTAGGCATCCACTTCCCAAATAACCATTTCTGCAAGTAAACAAGCTGCTCTGGCTCCAGCATAAAATGAGTTTAATAACAACTGAGATCAAAATAAGCCAGCATTGTAGGGGAGAATAGTGGGGGACCATTCCTAAGACTGTTTGCCCCTGAAGGGAGAATTATTATTATGACCTTGTACCACCAAGCGGGCATGTGCTGGATCAAATGTAGGCCTTGGCAAAGCTCTCTGCCTGGGAATGTGGCTGCAGTATCTAGTTTTGAAAGCTACTGGAAGTGTTGCTATGGGCACTGAGGCACGGGAGCCAGATACGGGGAAGGGAAATAATGAAAAATGCTGATTAGGAGCTCAGAGAAAGGAATGGAACATTTGTGCTCAACAATAAAATGTAATGCTCTGTTAATCTGCTTCTTGGCTATCCGGGCTCCATAGGCTTTTTAATATACTTTTTGTATATTACTATATAGGTTATTTAATACACTTTTACTCTTTGGGATATTTAATATCTTCCTATATTCCCATTTAACTACCTTTACATGCCCTCCTCCTCCTTCAAAGAAAAAAGCACACTTTTTCAAATGTATTCTGATTAAGTCTAGTGTGCACTTACGCTCTAGGAAATACAAAACAATTCCCATGCTGGCAACTTGAGAGAGCAGGTATTAATTAGCACTCTTGGATACACTATAGACAGAACAAAATGTTTTCTTTGAGGGGAATTTTTCCTACATGTTCCACCCTAAAATCCTTCCCACCTTTCCCACTGATGATAGATTGTTTTTATGATATATTCTTCACAGTTGCCCAGTACAAGTTTAAAGATTTTTAATTTTTACCACTTTCTCTTTAGCTGATGGGGACATTAATTACCACTCCCAAAGTTTTGATGCYGGAAAAAAACAAACAGTATCAGTTCATGTAAATAAGTTGCTAAAGCAACTGGCTAAAAAACAATGGAATGTCTTGAAGCTGAATATAATTTTTTTTTTTTAAATTAGAAGTAGCATGTACTTTTCCAAAATACCGTTGTAATACATAATGTTTTTTTAAAAGCTTAAAAAAAAGCTCTGAAAAGCTTTACACTATGACTGGTTCAATCCTTATGTCTATCCTCCAATACATTCTCTGTCTCCTTGGCCTTCTGAGTGAAGTTCTTATACATGACACTATAAAAATTCAGTGTTAAATATATATACTGAAAGTTTTTCATACTACACCTATCCCGAGCTAGAGTAAAAYGCCACCACAGCTGTCAGCAAAACATACAGCTACACGAGCTATGTATCTGGCCAGGAGTTTTAAATAAGTTGAATGGTATTACATAAACACACATACATGGACATGTATATGTAGAYAGATGCAACTGGGTCTCCTAAGGCAACACAATAAGGTGTTAAGAAACCTAAACTTCTACTAAAGTAAGTGAATTGCAYGCCTAAATTCTTATTCATCCAAACTCTAACAAGATCCTCATTGTAGTACAATGTTTTCTATGAACACAGGGGAAAGCAACTGAGAACATGAGTTTTATCCCAATATATTGATTTCATTCAGAACAGAAGGAATGTTGAATTTTACTTCTAGGTCATTGAAACGTAATCTTGAAAGCTAGTAATTTATATTAAAACAGTTGATCTTAGACAAATGAAATTAGATGCATGTTTGTATGGTTGCTTTTAAATAAAATTCTCCTAATGTTTCTCATAACCCCGACATCTTTCAGTTATAATCTGCCAAAGCCATTGGGACCACAGACCTATTAACACTTGCAGATCTATGTGAATTCCTTTCTCTTCTCCCAAGCTGAGGGTCTCATCAAGTGGCATGTTAAACTGAGGTAAATTTTACTGGTAAATGAGTCTGCTAAATATGCAGGATCCATCTTTGGAGTTATTTCCAAGGGTGGGCAAGCCAGGAAAAGCAGGTGGAAGAAGGAGCTGAAGATGAGAAGGGAGAGGAAACACATCCATCCAATCTTCCGAGCAAGACGCATGCATGTGGAAACAGCAGAAATAACYTCCTTAGCTAATTTGACCTCAGAAACCTGCAGGGTTGGAGATTACATGTGAAGACAGAGCCTGATGCTTTTCCAAAGAAACAGGTTGGTTTCAGTTATTCAGCATGTGTGGGGCCATACTGAGAACACTTAAAACCTTGTTGTCTTCAGATGCTCAACCAGCCTCCTCCACACCCACACTGACTGGCTGGCGCGGAGGGGAAGGGACCAAGCGGAGGGCGAGWCATCATGTGGACGCCACGCGATGCTGCTATCCAGGGGCGCCGATTTAATCTCCCTGATGAAAGCCCGTGCTTTGATTTAGGATAGCAGTTGCTAAGAGCAGAAGGAGCTCCTGGCACGAGTGGCAGCCCTCTCAGCCAGCCGTGCTTTCCAACTGTCCTGAATATTTCAAAAAAAAGAAAGAAAATGGGGAGGGGGAGAAGAGGGATGGAAAGGGAGACTCGAAGAACGAGCTTACTGAAGAGCAGTGGCTGCAGCTCACTCGGAGGAATTCCATTAAATGAACTCATCCGTCATCTTGCCTTTTATTGATGAGTGGCATTGCTTGGCGGCAAGTGACATGGCAGAACAAATAGCATCCGAGCCCTGGCTTCCTCTCCCATTGCACACAGAGACACACAGGCCCCAAAACAATGAGTCATTACTTATTACATCCATTATTAACTCAGCTCAGGCTCATTAGGCATGGAAATTGAGGAGGGGAGAGGAAAAAAAAATAATAAAGGAGCTAAGTACTTGCATATTTAGGGGAAGGGTGTGTTGAGAGGGCAACGGGGAAGGGCAGTTAAAATYCACCACTCAGCATCTGTGACATTGTCAAATCCTGAGGGTCATGGGCAGTTGATCACGTTTTCCTTTTTTTGACATGATTGCATTGAGGACTGTGCTTTAAAGCAACAAGGCCAAAGAACAAGAAGGTAGGAACTACATCATTAACTATTGCAAGACCTTCACAATAAAGTTTAGCAAGAGTAATACGGTTTTATTGAGTCTCAGGTGGACACAATGAGGAAGAAGAAAATATGAAAGACAGAGATACTAGAGTAATAAACCTAATCAATCCCAAACATCTTTTTTTTGGGTAGAGACTGGCATTCCCATCTGTCTTCTTATCTGTGGCTTTGGATTAATTTAATATTGGTTGTCCGTAAGTTAAATGCCTATCCTAAACTAGCATCTCTTCCAGGTTTCCTCTATGGACAAAGGAGGGCAGTAAGTTTGCTAGCAGGTGATTCCTCCCATTCTAAAATGAGTTTAAAATAGATCAAATTCAGTCCTATATAGGGATGTTCATCTTGCACCTTTTACTATCCAAGGCGGCTAGATGACCAATTTTGATGGCGCATATAGCTAAAGTGAAATGAATCTGGCTGTTGCTGTCCTAACTCATGCTTGACTACAACAGCAACTGCTTTCTGAGCCTGTCTGGAAACAATATTTTCTCCATTTTCTTGACCAGTCAGGTTTAGAAACATTTCCTGAAATGTGCCTGTTCACTAAAAGAGTAATAAACGATTCAGGAAAAGAAAGCAAGCTGGAACTGCCACTGAACCAATGGATGATGGATAAAATACAGCTAGAATTAAAACTGCACTGAACTGGTCAGGGAAAAAAAAAAAGTGTGGACCATTCAAATAAAATGAGACAACAGTGAAACAATTCCAGTAAAAACAAGATCTTCTGATTCAGTCAGGTGAGTCATCAGTTCAGATAAGATGAGAATGGTTCTAAGCGTCTGCCCCAAATTTAATCCAATTCAAGTTTCAATTTCTCTGAACTCACAGAAAGTTCCATTAACTCTTCCCGGCTACCTTTCACCTTCTCTTTATTTTTTTGTAACTGCCCACTGGCTTAGGATGAGATAAAAAGAAAAGAAAGTCATTGAAGTACTAAGAAATAGTCTGATTTTTGATATTCCAAGGATTAGCAAAATAAATTTAAAAAAAAAATAGAAAATTTTAAAGGGATTTAAGCCTGAGATGCAAATGGCTGCTGGTAGCAGGCAGGTCCTCTCCTCGGAGCACATAGTCAAGGGCTGAGCTTCCTCAGCGCTTCCTAAGGTTATTTGCCATAGAGACCAAGTTTCACATTCAGAGTGCATATAAATTCAACAAAATCGACCAGACCTAGAATAAGCAGATATATTTTGAATGCAATCAACAGAGAAAATTCTAATTGCATAATTTCTGAAGCTAGTTACTTCCAAACTGGCCTCTGTGTTTGTACTTTAAGATCTGTTTTATGCATTAAATCTTTTAATTCTTCACTTATACCTGCTAATAGTGGGATGTGGATAGCTTGAGAGGAGCTTTCTCATTTATCTCCTCTAGAGGTTTTCTGGGAACAGGCAGTAGTAGGGAGCAAAGCAAGATTGCTTCCAAGTTCATCTTGGCAAGAACTCGCCTATTAAAGGCTCTTCTTCTTCTAATTGATTTTGAAAAGAAGCACAAAAGAAAGTTGTGTTGTTTGACAGCTGCCCTAAATGTCTAASTGTCAGAATCAGTTAGCACATGCCACTGATTATACTCTTTTCAGCTCAGATGCTTAAGTGGCAGTTAGCTTATGCATGTGCTAATAGGATTAGAAAAAAGGAGAATGTGGCCTGCTCAGATTCCCATGAATCCAGTTGATGTTTCCCTCCCTCTTCACCCCACCTCTACAGAAGAGATTTACATAGTCATAAGAATAAAATAATGAGGTGTTTTCCATTCTATTTAAACATATATACACTTTTTTTCTCTGTCCCCTCTCTTCTCCTATACTAGTATTTTTTGGTCTTCATGAAAAATAATTTGAATAAAAAGAAACACAATCAAAAATTGAGGAAAAGAAGACAACAGTTTCTTTGCCTTGATGAACTGTGCTAGGTTTCATTCACACATATTAAAAAAAAATTGATTTGAAAATTTGATACAAAACTATTTATATATATGTGTGTGTGTGTATGTACAGATGCACAGTATAAATATACATATATTTGCTCACTATAATAATACATTTTACTTTAGATCTTAGAAAGTACCATTTCTTGCAGAAGTCATTTCAGGAGAGAGATAAGATAGATAAGAAGCAAATGAGGTTAACTTTACTGGATGATATTTCCAGTCAAATATGCCCATTTATTCTTTACTCTTTGAGATATGCAGAGAAAAGCGCAGTGCGACCTATTTGAGTTGGTGGACACCTTAGTAGCAGATTAAATTATCTATACAATACTTCTAAGAAAGTTTTGCCTATCATTCAGATTATATTAAAAAGCAAGGGGGAAAAAAAGAGATGCATTAACACAGCATTTTTTCAATTCATTCTAGAGTTTCTSCTTTGTTAAGAACATTATCTTTGTAAATTTACAACCCTATTAAAAAACAATAGTCCTGTGTCCTATGAGAAATCTACAAGAGTTCTGAATTGCCTCAGCAGCTCTAGATCTTTCAAAAATAAATCAGTTTCCCTGGATGTTGCGACAGGATCTCTAATATTGTTCTCATTTGCCACCCTGGGAACCTACTAAAGGAAATCACTGCTGACAGTTTACAGGGTGGTAACAGACAGGATCCTTGCATATCCATGAAAAAACTTATATGGTTACTTTAAACCATTATATCATCCCATTCACTGTATTTTACCTCTGAGTATCTAGTCTTGCAGTGAGCTTTACTTATTCACCAGTTTCCACTTTAGCTGAGCCTAGTCCAGGGCTGGTCATAGGGCACTGAATCATTTCACCTTGCTTTAATTGCCTGAAATGCAAAAATCTATAGGAGTCCRTACTTCAGTCTCTCTTTTCGTGTTAATAAAGAGAAATAGGGGTGTTTAGGGCACAATCCAATGACCTATTTTTGACTTCCGCCTTAGGATGAGATGGATTGTGCCTTAAACATGCTTGATTCTCCATCGATTGTAGAGCCTCAGGTGACCAACTCAGATGTCAACAGCTACATCTGGGCAGATGAATCTCACTCAGATGGCTCACGTTTGACTTAATGACTTTGCACGAGGATATAAGGGACAAGACTCGCAAGGAAATGAAGTCAGAGAAGGATCATTGTCCTCCATCTGTGACCCAGTGATATTTTGCACTCAAGTTTTGCAGTTTTTGTTCCATATTCACATCTTTGTCATGTAATAGCAAGGAGAAGAAAGGTGTCCTATTAGCCCGTGGTGGTTTTACCCGCAGCTGCAATAATGCAAGAAATCCTCCTTCAGGATAAGATGCCAGTAGCTGAGGTTGTCTCAGCAGCAGCAGTGAGAAGACAGATGTAAAATCAGTAGCTGGTKATTTTACATCACAGCAGTGAATTTAAAATCAATGAGAAGTTTTAAAAGTGGGGAATGGCCTAAATTTAACAAAGGGAATTAAGTCAATGTTGATTTTAGCACATGCAAAGATTTTCCCTTTCTCAAACCAAGCCTATACTTAGAAGAATGCGAGAGACAATTCTAACAGAAGTTTGCTTAAAAGCCCCCCTTTGTGGCATCAAAAACACAAGGCACACAAATATTTCCGCTCTGCATTTCACTGAATGGTGGCTAGTTCAAACAGTCTAAAGTCTTATCAGGAGAACAAAATATGTAGTGGTTGTTAAAAATCATGTTAGGACATGGAAGGGAAAGAAGTGAGGAAAATAAAATAATATTTTTTTTTTCAATTGTGATTTCACTTTGAATCACTTAAATACGTTATCAAGCTTCACAAGAAAATATTACTTTTTTTTGTCCTTAACATTTTTAGGATAAAAGTCAAGAAAAGGGTGTAGGGGAGGGGAAGAAAAAAAGAAAAGCAAAAATAAGAGCAAAGAATTTTAAATGAAGAATTAAAAAATCAGCATTCCTTCTTTTCAACTTTCTTTGAAAAAAAATAAAGAAATGAGGCCACCGTTCAGTCAAAACGACTTTGAATGGAAAGTTTTTGGTTGCTCTGCTGTTGCTCAGTAAATGTTAAGCACATGCTAAACTTTAATCATATGCTCGCGAGGAAAATCCAATGAAACATTCATGTTCAAACAGGAAGGACCTTGGGACTTTTGCATTTTAGAAGTTTGCACACGTTGAAATTGAAGAATTTCAACACTTAATGCTCAAATTCTGGGCTGAACAGTTTCCCCTTCATAAAATTTAAGGCTTTATGCGGAAACCTCTGTTACACAAAGCATCCATTCTCTGAACCGTCCCAGAGATTTATGTGTGCCTGAGTATCACCCTCTTTTTACAGGAACGTAATCTGGGAAGAGGTCTTATCTATTTTAAGGTTGCCCATTACTTTAATTGAGAAGACCCTGAAATGCATCTGCATACATAAGCATACACACAAGCATCTCCACTGACAACACGGCTTCTGCTAGCACTGCTGAGATTCCAAGGAGAAGAGATCCAGACTGTCTCGTCTTTAAGTTATGTTACATATTGAGTCTCATGGGTTAGTATTCTTCAACACTTACTTCTAAGGGACTCCAACAGTTACCAGATTTCTTAGTTTGAAATTAAGTTTCAAATCAGCTTGCTTAAAAAACAAGAATTTCAAAGACTAAACTAAGCTGCCTGACATCTCTCTCAAGTGAGCAGTAATGAAGAACRTGGGTCAGACTGAAATGCTCCCTAGTTTTCTAGGAGTTTGTCTTTGGGTGGCATTGAGCATCTTTTGCATGTATTTTCTCTCTTGATTACTTCTCTTTCTCCGATCTATGTTGGTGCCAAGTTGTCTCTTCCCTCTCTCATAACCACTAAAATGTCTAACTCCAGCTAGCAAAGAGAAAGCAAACTAACCTCCCATGTGCCTAACTACAGTATTTTCCAGCTCTTGCACTAGGGAAAGGTGGTGGATTCTGGCTCACAGTGGCATCCCCTTTAAACATAAAGCATGAGAAGAAGCATTTCAAGATTCTTCAGGATAAAAACAACTATGTCTCAAATCCTGGTGCTTTCAGATTTTACAAGGAATCTGCAATGGTGGATACTTTCTACATAGCAATATTGAAAGTTTGCCTGAAATTAAAAAAAAAAAAAAAAAAAAAAAAAAAAGATAGCAGAAATATTAAAAAAGTATTCTTAAACCAGTATTTTAACTATTTCCTTATATTTAAAATATAAAAAGGTGAGATGACTTGCATAAATCATGTTGTACAAAAGAAATAACGGCGAATACCTGGTGAATACAAGATTGTTTTCAAAACCAGATAGCAAAACCTTTCAAAGCCAAGCATTCCAATCAATCTGCATGACATCAGGTAACATTTATTCAATATCTTGATCTTTTTTTAGATAGATCCAGATTCTTTTTTTTTTTTTATAATTGGTCAGATATGTATAATCAATTTACTTGTTCCATATGTAGGTTTATATTTCCTGCCTGGAGTGGAAATAAGAAAGATGGTCTTTCTGATTGTCAATTTTAAGATTCAGATTCTGGATGTGAGCTTTTAATTGCTATGACAGCAATGTGTTTACTGTGTCTAAAGATATGCAGACTGCTTTATGAGTAACTTAATAGTCTACTACATGTTTGTTTGTGATCTTGTTCTGTTCGGGGCTGATCCAGGGCTCTTTGAAGTCCATGGAAATGTTTTCATTGACTTCAAAGAGCTTTTGGCTTAGACCCTTATCCGTAAACACTGAATAGATTAACAACTGATTTGTGGATAGTTTGTAATGCCAAAAGGAGGGGGGGAAAAAAAGCATTTACAAAATTATATATCTGAAAAATATTATTTGAATATCTTTCATTAATATGTCTATTAATATTAAACCAGTACCACAATGACATATGCACACTGCTGGGTGTCCAGACCAGAGATGGAGAAATGGGATGAACTATACACAAAAATATGTAATGATATTCGTGCACTTTACACACAGTTTCACCTAAGCTTATTCCAAAAGCGAGGCCACTGGAGTATTCAAGGATGCACAACCATTTCCTAGGCAGAAGTTCTTTCCCAGATGTTCAGTTTGACCTGGGGCAACTCAATCAAAGTCTGTAAGGTTTCCAACATTTCTAGTGGGGATTTATTTTTAAAAATGTGGCATATGGATTTTTCTGGCAATAATGAAATATAGCTGTGCACACACCATTAAATAAAATGAGACTGTAATCCTTAAAACTACGTGAGCAACTGGAATTGGAAGAGCGAGAGCTGGRAGAAAGGAAGAAAGTTGAGGGTGAAGAAAGGAGGTTTCACAAGGGGCATTTAAACAAGTGTCCCATATAGCCTATGGATGCAAAGGGCATATAGCTGCGGGGGGGGGGAAAAGATGGGTAGATAYAGCAAAAAGATGGGTAGGTATAGCATTACATAACATATTTAACTCAAAAAGCTYCAGATAAAAAGATGAGGAGTTACTTAAAACTATTTCAGTGAAGATTCAATACATCTTTTAATACTTTGTTTAGAAGTCTCTGTAACTCATTGTCCTGCAGCTTAGAAGCATAAAAATATTGCTTTTGGCACTTAATTGTCTTGATTTGTATTGTGGCAGTTTTGAGACTTCCAAAGCAGGATGGGAAACTTACTGCTATAAATTCAGTTACAGTTTCACAGAGCCTAAAATGTCAACAGACAAAGCTGTGAGAAAAATGACTCACTGTACTATTCCTGGGCTTTGTTACAGAGCTGTGGTACAATCCTCCAGTTTGGGTAGCCTTTCACCCCAGCACAGACAGTGAATATTTAGATTCAGGAGCAAATTTYCCCCTGCTTGGTTTCAGGATGTCTRATCACAAAATGAGCAATTTCATACAAAGCCACATCTTTTGTGTTGGACACCTGGGACTCAGCACAACTTTCTTTTCCATGTATATGCTCTCCTGCCTCAGYCTCTTAGCTCTTCCACATACACGAAAAAAAAAAAAAAACCTTCCAAGAACCGTTTTTTTCTTTCTCCACTGCTTTTAAGCTTGACAATAACTTCCTTCTCTTTTTATATATTGGGACAACATTTCTTTTTCATTGTGCTCTATCTAAAGGGACATTTAGGAGGGTTCTCTGCAGCAAACTCTGCGACAGCATCATGACCTTCTCCCTTAAAACCAAATGACCGTGAACTAGCCCTTAATGGGCACAGGCACCTGCACTGCCCTGTCTCTGCATGTGCTGAAGTGTAACTCACTTCCATYGCCTTTATAGACAGGAACATTCCTGAGTGCTCGCTGCACTTAGTAAATATTAAATAATAATAACAGCAATAATTTAATTCCGTTTAATGGAATAATTTGCTGCCTAATCACAGGAACAAAAGAAGCGTTTGCTAAACATGAGGCTTTCCACAGAGTAGCTGGAGGAGCTGCCGTTGAGGTCTTGTCATATTGCAGAAGCACTCGGCTGTCCAACCCTTCCYGGTGCAGAGACATCAATCTCGATCCCTGCTGGCTGCTGCCTTCGCTCTGTAGCCACCAGCATCACTGTCAGTTTTGTGTCTGTGACAGACAAAGGAACTGGGTAATGATGCCCTTAAGTCACGTATTAGTTTGGGCACAGGGAAAGGGCTGCCCTGTCAGTGATAGCAGTAGGGGAGTCAGTAGTTAGGTAAAAAGACAGGTAGTTCTGGGGCCATAAGGAAGGTGGAGGGAAATCAGTGCTGCCTTCCTCTATGTCTCTGAAACTCAAAGCCAGAGGAACCACCTCTGCACTTTCCTGACTGCTTTCATTAGCCTAAAGAAGTACAACGTGAAGGGTAAAAGGTGAGTACTGAAAAGGTGTATGTAGTTTTAGAGCTTCTGTTTAGTGTTTTGTTTGTTTAGACAGCGGAGCCAGCAAGAGTCACTCATGTGACTACACAGACAGCTAAGTTTCACTATAGGCACAGATTAAGCTCCTGCCTCTATCCCAATGACTCTCAAAGCCCTATCCTAACCACTTAGGCACATCCATTCCTGGATATCCACAGGAATATGCCACAACATTTACAGAGCTCCTTAAAACTCCACACTGCACATCCCCAAAGCCACCACCCTGGCAGAAGCAAGCAGCCCCAGGGCTGTATTCTCCAAAGTCAGCAGTGGGGTTACTCAGCTTGGGAAGGGCTTTCTGGATATCCTGCCTGACACACGTGGGCAGGGATGGACTCTGCTCAGAGGGCAGAGAGCAGCAGGAGAGCAGCTGGCACTGACCGCAGCGCTCAACCTTCGCTCAGTGGCTAAAGCTGCTGCACAGAAGCTGCTGCACCAGGCTGCCCCATCTTACAGCTGTCACAACTCAGGAGAATGCCTTAGCTGCTAGGCTTAATATAACACTGTTTTACTCTCATCATGACACCTGAATTATCAGGATTTTTTTTCAATTCTCCTCTTTTACGTTTAGGGAAAGACAAGGTATTACAAGGCAAGCCGAAGTGTAGATGGGCATCTGCCTGGATATGTTCTTATTTTGTAATAACTGTAATCTACATTATATTTCACTCATAAGGAGAMACTCTCATTTTTACTACTAACTGATCGAGAATTTATCAGAAGGTGCATTGTAAATTCAAAGTCTATCTCAATTAATGATAGTTTGCTCATACTGTCAAAACTTTTATGAACATAAGAAGTAGAAGATTAATTATCTCAGTACAAATATGTGATAGAAAGAGCTGGATTAGGGGAATTAAGGTATAGAAAAGAAAATTATCCACATAAGTAATGTGACCTGTTATGTCATATTTTCTGGCTCAGGGACAAAGTCCACAGACCTGGATCGTCCTAAAAGAGCCACTCTTGATAGAACTTTACTCATCTTTAAATAGTTTTTTTGTTGCCCTCTATATGGTGTGACACATGGCTAAATGTGAGGCTAGCACCACAATGCTGCTTGGTGCCGCTGGTGTAGAATGTAGGTCGTTTTGGCTTGGGCAGCCCCACTGGTCCTCCCARCTCTTGGTATTGGTTGACTTGGTATTCAACCGCAGAGCCTGCAGCTGCTCTCCTCACCAGTAAACCAACCATCCTCTCCATCACCAGAACCTAATTCGGGTTCCTCAAATGCATTCTCAATATTAATTTCCTGAAGAATAATTTTTCATCAGGTGATTTACACAGTGAGGATGATTCACAGGGAAAGTGGTTAGAGAGCACGAGCAGAAAGTCAAGCAGTGCCTGGTGTTCCCAAAGGGTTTGCAGAGAAAGTGGAAACACAAAGTTACTTGCAGGGATAAATGGGACTTGCAGCGACAAAGCCAGARAGGGCTTTGCTGCTCAGCCCAAGGAGTATCTTGTCCACATGCATACTTTTTTTTGTCTGTTCTGCCTATTTAGCCTTAAGCTCCTAGAGAGCCAGGACTCAGTGCCTATATGTACAGTAACCAAACAACTCTTACGAGTACTGACAGACTTACACATAATAGCAAAACAAAACGAACTTAAAGTAAATAGCTGCCAGCCTTAATCATACATATCTACAAATGCCATGGGTGCTTCATCTCAATACCTCTAGTAGGCTTTTTAGGGTAAAAGTTATATTGTCTACTTAATGTGCTTTGGTGTAGTCATCCCCAGTAATGTGCTTTGATGCAGTCRCTTCCAGAAGTTCGCACTGTAGGTTTTAACATATTTGGTCATCGTTCATAAGAATGACTGGTTTTCTTTTTTCTTCCCTTTTTGTGAAATCCAAAGTTCCTTGAGAAACTGTCATCTTTCCTTGATTTAATTAAGAGGCATCACATATTTTTTTTTTTCCCATGGTATTTTCCTTTTTGTTTGGTTTTGCTCAGTCACAAACTTAACCATGCTAGTTCGTGATATGCAAATACCTCTTTTAAAATCCACCCCCTGAGCTCCAGGGACACGTGGGGTGCATTGCCCATGGAAATCAGAGCCCCTAGGGTTCATCGGTTGACAGCTCTGTCACCAGTGGCATCCTTGACTACACACGGATGTCTTCTCCCTCCTTGCCCTCCCCTTAAGTACTTATTTGCAGATTGTAGCATCTCCAGGCTTTGAAGCGGCACCTATAAGTAAACTGCCACCCACACTATCTCTTTATTTAGGTCAGAGTCACTTCAAACTAGAGGGAAAAAAAAGCCCCCCCACACACACACAACAGAACCAATGCAGCGAAAATCAAATAATGAGTGCAGCCACTCAAGGCTGGTGTGAAAAATCAACATATGGGGAATTATTGCGAGCGTTGGGCTCTGCTTCAGATGGGGTTGTTTTGCCTGGATCCCCGAGACGAGCTGCAAAAGGCAGTGTCAGTCGCTTTGCTAATCGCTGAGCTACCTGCAGGGAAACCGGCGACCATAAAAACACRGGGAACAACAGGGAAAGGGATGGGAATGGTAGAGGATGGGCTGCCTGGCACCTCCACRGGCTTGGCTAAAACTGCAGGTGAAAAATCCCCTCTGTGGCAGTCGCTACAAAATGAAGACTCTGGGTTTGGTACAAGTTGCTCTTGCCCAGACACCTGTGTAGGGAGCTCTCCAGCGTGGCCAAAACAAGGTGGCAGTTCAATCAATAAAAATATATAGAGGGAATGGTTTGTATATTCTCAGGGATATAAATCAACATGACATCAATAGAGCCCGCTGTTCAGAAAGGAGGGAATTCAGTCCACAGAGCTCTAATCTCAGGTAGATGTCCACAACTGGGAAGGTGAGACACCCTTGGAAGATGCTCGCCTCTGCTTTCACTTTAATGATCTCATTTGGTTTTCTTGGTCAAATCTTTTCACATTGAAAAGGTAACAAAGTTTAAATTTTATGTTATTGTTTCGATTCATATTGTTCTGGCTATTCAACTATGTATTAAAATATATTTAGATGTACACAGTTTTACTGTAGTGAACACTCAGGTCAATTTTTTCATGTTAGGAAGCTTCATCTTTAAGGAAATTAAGAAATGCAACAATATAAAGAAATGCTGGGATTCAGACTTCTCTTCATTGAAGAACGTGTAATTTATTTGTCTGTGAATAAAACACATGCCAAAGCTTGGCAGAAAGCTAGATTTCAACATGTCGTAATTTGGAGAGGACAATTTCCTTTAGCCTTGTGAAGAAGGCAGGGGATTTGGACCTCAACATGGCAAGAAGGCCAAGAAAATAAAGCAAAGCCAGATGACGGTCTTTATCTAAAAGCTACTAAAATCCTATTTCAGTTCCCATGGAACATGTTGGGTTATTTTTTTGGTTGTTTTGAGGAGAATACAAAAAAAAAGTGCAACATTTGAATCCATTCTACTACCTATCTAAGAGCAGATGGATCGATTCCAGGCGAGCTGAAGGTCTGCATGAGCCTACATTAGCAGTGCAGTCCAGATTAGCCATGCACCTTTTCAGTGAATCTTCAATGGTTCCATTTTGGATAAGGTTAAGGCAGATGATGTGCTCCATAATCCCACCTACTGCCTCAAACCATGAGCAGGCATACAGACCGTAGGGCCACACCACAGCTAGTCTAAAGTAATCCTGCTGAGATGGATCTCATGTGATTGCAGGGATGGCACTCTTAGTTACAGCTCCTCTCCTAGCAAGTATCACAGCTTGCTTCTCTAAATAATGAAGCCTCTCCTGGAAGTCTCTTCATTCAAACTTATCCCAGTTCCTCTAATATCAGCACAAGGTCCAGCAACTCTATCCTTGTATTCCAAGCAACTCTATATTTGTATTCAGCTTGCTGAAAGATATTGAATTCAATACTGAAAATAATCTTAGGGGTTTTGTTTGTTTGTTTGTGTGTGTGTTTTCTTATACAAAGCCTTGATCTCATGCAAGCTTATCAAGAATTTACTTATTACTTAGGCCTAAACCTTCAAGACCTGAGTGTAATGCACTGAAAACACAAAGCACTGTGGCACAGAATCTCCCCAGATATTGCAGTCATGCAACTAAGTTCTTACCTGTTCACTCATATCTCCCTCTAGAGTCATTGGGATGCAAGACAGACAGAGGACAGCTAGAATCTCTAGGCACAAGAGATGCTTGTCTACCTGTTGGCCACAAGGACTTAGCTCCATTGACACAGGTACTATAGTTTTTTGGGATGATATTCCTGAGAAACATGAGGTGGTAAAATGCACGTGTSTGTATATATATATATAATATAGTCATAACCGTGCCGGGAAAGAAAATATTGCCTGCAGTAAGATACTACAACGACCTTAGCACCATTTGCACTGTGGTGAATATTTCTGTTTCTTTGTTTCGCTGTARTTTTATATCCTTCTTAAACCGCATTACAGAGAGCAGTTCCCATATCCCCTAGTAGTTATTAGTCAGCCATGAGTGAGAAAGTTCCAAAAGAAATTGTGTACATATACAAGACAGTAATTTTTCATTTTTACAGCTGTAATAAAAGCAGGGGCA
>NW_020454094.1:4830620-4837538 GCF_003342845.1 Nothoprocta perdicaria
GACTGATACTAAAAGGAGAAATAAAAGACAAAGCTAGCAACGGCAGGTAAGGATTCAGATAGCACCTTCAAATCATATTAGTAATGTAAAAGGCATTCAGCACCAGCACTCAACCAGCAATATGCATAAAGAAAAAAATAAGATATTAACCCCCAGATGATACACATCTCTCATCAGAGGCAGACYATAGCTAACCAGAAAAGTCAAGCAGTTTTCATGAAAATTGCATGAAGGATTATAAGACCAGCACCCCCATCATTCCTTGTGAGAATATGTGAAGTACAAAATCCCTAATGCCAGTTTAGTGAGGTGTGGTTTTCATTTTTTTCCTTACCTTCTGCTTCTCTTTCAGCCTGGCAAATATAACTTGACTGAACAAGAGAGAAACTTCCTGCACTGCCCTGGTTCCAACTGGGTAATTGTGTGGTTTGAAAAACCTTCACAGAAGCTTGCTGAAAATATTGCTGCACATATACCTCGATAAATGAGCGGTAAGACAGCTCAAGGTTCGTATCAGAGAAATGTAAATCGAGCTAAAATAGAGGCTAAGTGACATGCCCAGGGGCTAACCAGTATTTCGTTGTTTTCTACTCACTGACAGTATTTAGATACATAGGCTTTGGTTTTAAACAGAGGTAGTTACAGCAGAGGTGACTGTAAATCCTGAGTTTAAARCAAGAAAACTGAAACATGGGGGGTAGAAAAAGTGATTTGCATATAATAAGTTTGTGGAAGAGCTGACAATTAAACACATAATTTCCGAGGTTGAAAGAGTGTCTTAATCACAAGACTATACTTTCTGAGCAGCAGGGGACTATTTTTTTTTTTCTTTCTTATAATCTCCTCCTACATAAGTGCCATTCAGCAGGAAGCTGAGTGACATTATCAATCTGGATTTTGCAGAAGGTAAAATTTGCCAGGCACTTAGCAGGAATTTACAGAATGGCAGATTATCACTAGAATCAACTGAAATTTTTAATTTGGAAGATATTTACAGTGAGATCTAGGGTCACAGGGATTAAGAAGATTCGAATTCAGAGGCAGCCTGCAAGAGAAGACAACAAAATATCTATGTTTTCCTGGAAAATCATTGAGAGGGTTTTTTTTTAAATTTGTTTTTTTAAAAAAAACTATTCAAGCTATTGCCTCATGTGCCTCCTCAAAGAAGCTTGCTTTAGCACACCTTCAATAACAAGCAAAACATTCCTGGCTCCTTAAAATTTGATGCTATATATTAACACCATCCCTGTGTGGTTTCCTTAGAGGGTCTCAGGATTTATTCTGCACTGAAAACTTAAACCAGTTAAGCAACAGCCAGCAACCCTAAAACAAACCAGTATTTATAGGTCAAAAGACTATAATGCACATTTCAAAGTTACATAGAAAATACAGAATACAAGAGAGAAAAATCTTTTAATGCAGTAGCCTAAACCACTTATTTCAGAGAAAACGGAGCTTGTTGACTTTCTTTTCTTCTGATGTGTTTTCATAATTTTTCTAACATTTCCTGTCCTGACTGTGTTCTTAAAACCTTTGAAATGTTCTTACCCGGTATTTTTTCCTCAGATAATTGCCCCATTCAAGTTCTTGATAGACCATTCAGACAGCTGTTTATATCTTCTCCTTCATTCTCCAGGGAGAAAGCTTTCATCCATTTCTACACATATAAATAGTACACAGAAAGGTGGTGAAATCATAGCCACAATGAACATAAAATATTGCAAAACATTCCCACTTTTTTTACAATGTGAGATACACAAAAAAAAATATTTCTAATCCAGCCCTTTTGCTGGGCCTATTCCCACTTCTTTCAAGAGGGAATTAAAAGCTGGTGCTTAGTTAAAGGTTTTGTGATGCTGGAGGTGGGTACAGGTATACTGTCAATTATCTATATTAAAACTGTCCATTTCATGAAGAGAAATGGTGCAAGCATTATTCCTAAGCCTATTACTCGGGCATTTGGCTTAGGGTGAAGAGCTGTAAATTGCAATGCTTTTACAATTATTTTACACAAACAATTGCAAAGGAGCCAAAATCAGAGTAAATTAAAAAAAAAAAAAAAAAAAAAAAAAAAAAAAAAAAAAAAACCTCCGCTGAATGCCTCATCACTAAGATACAACCTCTTTTTCAAGTCTTTGTTGCTCCTGGTCCGAAGCCCAATGAGCCGGACTCCTTTCCCCAACACCTCTCCCATCTCCCCAGCACCTTTGTGGCCTTAGATGATGAAAACAGCTGTCCCAGCTGCAAGGTGACACATCACAGGGAGTTAAATTGTAGGAAGTGAGACAATAATGAGCACTATGGCGCCTTAGTCCTTTTGTGAAGATAGTTTTCAGAATCTCACTTATGAAAACTTGGAAAGCCTTTCTATGGAAGTCAATAATATGGTCTTTGTTCTACAGGCAGGGCACAAACAAGCAAAGTTACCCTGCTATAAAGGGTATGGCAAGAACAACAAAAAAGAGGTTGTTAGACAACAATTCTTACCCAGGTATTTCTGTGATGGGGTCACAAATGTACCTACATTGTATGTTCAAAAACTCTAATGTTCAAAACACATTAAAAACGTGATATCCTTATCAGTCATATGGGCAATTTTTGCAGTCTGGTCCCATATCTATTTGCAAAAACATCACAGCTAGTGTCTGTTCTGGATACTCTTTTATCCAGTGAAGTTTTGTTAGTGATGAATCAGCGTTACTTTCCTATTTCATAKCTAAAGAACTCTCTTTTTCCTCACTTTTTGCTTGGTTCCTTTTTGTGGAGTACAGCAGGAGGACCCAGGACATTACTAAGATGCTGTCAAAACAARTATGATACCGCACGATACATCCACTTAGAGATGTTAACGTGAGTCTCTTAGGTAGACTTTTCAATCAAATTCCRTTGCATAGAAGACCTCTTTAGAATAATTTATAGGTTTCATATCAAACAACCAGGCTAGTCTTCAAGCTTAGAATGGTTTCCTTGCTCTTACCACAGCAGTAAGAAAAACCCTGTATGGTTATGTAGAAATGTATCTGAAACCAGCACCCCACCAGGTCAAAATACAGAATTGCCTTGGAAAAAAGAAATCCATAACTTAGTGTTTTTTAATTCTTCTTTCTTTTCTTTCTTCCCCCTCTCCCACCCTCTGCAGACTCTGTCTTTTTTGCTGTGTATTTTGGAAATAAATTAGTTGGCTTTGTGCTATCAGGGAGAGTGTCATTAGGGGGATATTTGTCTTTTTCTGCTTGCTTTGTGGTTTCCATCAAAGGTGCAAGTCTGTGGGTTATATCTCTCTTTATCTCCACTGTGTTTTAACTTAGAAGAGAGGAAAAACAGGAGCGATATTTTATCTCCTTATGTACCATATAAAGATCAGTGGCATTGAGGTAGCACCCGTATCTCTCTCCTACTTCACGTGTCCTAAAGCTGAAACAGTGAGAATACGATTTAAATAAGAGTTCTTCTGGATTGCTAAATTATTGAAAGTTTTTGTAAGAGGGCTTAAATGTGTAACAGCTATTCTTCTTTGCTCTTATTTTTAATATATTTTGTCACTTTTAGAAAAGGAAAAGGGACATGAGTCACTTTAACATAGAACCTTTTGATAGAGTTGTTTTTCAGATGAAAATGTTAAGGTTTTCTACAGCTGTCTTTCCTTATTATCACTATGAATACAGAATTACTTTGAAATCTCTGATTAGYTCAGTTAATTTTGAAAGACAGACCAAACATGCACATTTCCTATCAGCCATGTATCTTCAGTCTATTGAAACAAGGACAAAAATTCACAATATGAAGATTTCCCCTCACATTTCAGCCTTTCTGGGGCCTGTCAGTCTGGAACTTCCTTAAATGGAGTAAATTAGCACTTCTTTTTAGCCTTTCCTAAATTGAGTGTTAGAACAAAAACAGCAACAAATCATCCAGAAATGAAGAAATCTGTTCAAAAGAATGAAGTCTTGCAAATTTATCCAGTGTGCAAAATATCTTTTAGGATAGTTGAGTGTGATTGGAGTCTTTTTTTTTTTTTTCCTAAATTCATTCTTTTTATTCTCTCATCAAACCTTACTTTAAAACTGAAGCATTTATTTAACTGTGTATAGGGCATGGGGAGCTTCATGTGCTCCAATTTTACCAAATACTTAAGTAAAAATCAAATGTTATATTGCTTGAGCTCTGAGCAATAAATGCTATATGGCTGAAATTCATTGTATTTTGCTTTTCACATCACCAGAAATATCTGACTGCTTTACATATGCAACACACTTTCCATAAACTTGCATTTTGCATGTTGTAATCACCAAGTTTTCCACTCTGTCTTTATTTGATTCTGCATTTAAATGGACATAGAAGCAATTATTTGCATGAAAAAAAAAAAAAAAGAACACAGACTATACGCTGATTTTGAAGACTGGTGCTAATTCTGATTACTCTTCTCTTGGATAATTTGCTTTCTGGCTATACAAAGCAGCCAGAGAGAAAGGACAAGATTTTGAATTAGACAGAAGCAAAAACACAGCCAAAGATGACTTAAGTGATGATAAAAATACAGTGACTTAGACAGATGTGTGAATTATTCATTGATACCATAAACATGGCATGGGGTAAGCTGTAATATGCATTTGGAGGTCATATAGATAACAAAATCAGTTGTTTATTTCAATAAAATCACACAGAAGGGCTTTGATTAAATAATGCGTTAAGCATGACTTGTTTGAATAATTTTTAAGTGAATCTAGGGGAGAACATGGCATCTCTCTCACTTAGAAACTTAAATGTTCTTCTTTTTAAAAGGATTTTGCATTGTGATACAGTTATTTCACTCCTTTATTTTGACAGTCAAATGCTACCATTTACAGAAACTGAGATATGTCAAAGTGTTAGGTAGTTGGTGGGACTCTACGGTAACCAGTATCGCTTCCCAATTTTCCTTCAGTGCTATATTCTCTTGCTGAGTTTCATATTGTATTCTGATATGCTTACTTACTGCTGTCATTACTTACATTATTATATACTTTAATGTTTTTACTTATATTTATTTATAACACACTTCTGCCTTTGAGGCAGGAGCTGGCTCTTTACTGTCCATGGCTATGACATGAACTGTCTTTAGACGTGCAGCTATTGCAAAGACATCTTCCCTCTTCAACTTCATCAGTTCCCATTTTGAAACTGAAGAAGGGAAGAAGTCAGTACAAAAGACAGCAGCAAAACCAGATGCAGGAAGTGGGAAGAAGTAAAGCAGATCATCTAGAAGTCAGTAATCTGTCAGTAACTAGGTCTGAGTGATTTCTAATTTGACCTCATATAAGTGTACTATACATCCTTATTATGGCATATTATGGAACCAGTTTAGTCTTGATCTAGTCTCGAGTTTTGACACCCATTCCCACCAGGCTGGAGGATACGCGTGTTTGCATAAGCAAAGCAACCAGGGAGATGCAGCTAAATGCAGTATAGCCCCCCAGTCCACTATACAAGGATGAGCACGTATGGGAAGATCCTCTCCAGGACTTGTATAATCCCACTGTCTTCCCTTCTCCATTTCAGTTTTCTGTTTAAACTCATTCTCCTATGTCTTACCACTGCTGCATCAAACTTTAGCAAGCCCCAGAAAGGTGAGTTTCAGAAGAAACACATTCGTGCACATCTCCCATAGTCTAATTACACAAGATTGTATGATATGAAAATGTTTTCTAATGGCAGCACTGTTTAAACTGATCAACGTTGAAACCAGAGATATAGAGGGATAACCCTCTGTCAACACAGACGGATTATGTTCATGTGTCACTGATGCTTTGGAAATTGCTCTACTGTGGTATCATTGAGACCTTTAATTCCACAGGATGAGAGATGTACTTTCCTCAAGTATATTTTTCTGTGTAGGTAGTAGTTCTTATGTGAATCTTTGAATTTACATATAAGCAGAAAAAAAAAGAACTAAAACTTCTTTTTTTTTTCATTCTAGTATCTTTAGTCCAAACCTACTCAGTAATGTAGATGTGCTAAATTACCTCTAGCTGTGAATGCTGTTTCTAACAATAGTCAAAAGCAGATGTATAATGTAAGAACTGGGTATGCATAGAAAAACCCTCTCTTGAATTGTCTATCAGGCCGACTTATTTTCCGTGCTTGTTGGTAATTTCTATGTCAAATCGTTCTACCAAAGCACTGCATTGGCTCTGGCAGTGCTGGGGGACCAGTCTGGGGGCAATCCCACAACACACATTAAGCAAGTTTCCCAAGAGACTGGACTAATTGTAAGAAAAAGCAGATCTCACTTCTCAATCAAAAATGCAGAAGATTCTGTTTAAATTAGATGCTGGTAAGTACTAATAAATATTTTTTTTCTTGCAATCTGAACCCAGAATCAGCCGTTTGAGGAACAATAAAGCCAGAAAATCCTTATGTTCCCTATATGTTCCTCTAGAGTCCCGACTGCCACGAAGTTATTTTTACAGTCTATTCTCACAGTCGTTTTAACCACCCTGCTCGTGAATATGCCAGTAGTATGTTGGCTACTTCAGGTAATCTATTCCATAGTCTTCTTGGTTTGCCTTGTAAGAGAGCATTTACAAATGCGTGAAGATGTGGATAGAACAAAAAGTGTTCTGGTCATACATATTTAAAAGTGAAGTTGTACGAGGCTTCCGCTCAGGAGATAACAGTGTATATTTATTTATCTTTTTAAAGCGTTGTTGTAGTTCCTGGAGCTCTYCTTGACATCTTATCTATCACCGTGCTTCCACTGAATATTCTAACATTGTGCCGCTTTTAATCTTCAGATGTAAACAAAAACTTATTTTTTCATACCACCATCACAACCTGACAAAAGGAGAGGCTGAATATTGATTTATCTGCTGAAAGAAGCTGTCCAAAGATAATTTGAAATGCCCCTGATCTACTAAATATCCATTATGCACCCTTTTC
>NW_020454094.1:4837721-4848144 GCF_003342845.1 Nothoprocta perdicaria
TTTCCTTTCCTTTCCTTTCCTTTCCTTTCCTTTTTTTTTTTTTCCTTATTTGGATGCTAACAGACCATACTTGCAGTGAATCCACTCCCAGAACTAAAAGCAGCAACTTCATGATTGCAACTTTTTTGATTTGCACAAGGCACCACAAAGGGAAGAATGATAAATCAGAGGTATAGTGCGTTCTCACCATGAATACCATTTTGGCCCACTCAACATGGCAGGAATAGAAAAATCTTGCGAAAAACAATGAAAACGACTAAGGTTTCCAGATAAGATTAAAAAAAAAAGAGAAAAAAATAAAAAAGAAAAGGTGTGTGGGGGGGACACCTATTCAGGTCTCTGTTCCCACAGTTTTCACTCCTATCTGTAATTCAGCTRGAGTCACAGGAGACTAAACCAGGGCTGGCTGAAGCTTGGGCTACTGACATTTGTCATCTGCAAAATCACCTCCAGGTCCCTTATCCCTGGAATAGGGGGATATCCCAAAACCTGTTCTTCCTGAGGAACTAGGAGGCAAAATCATGTTTTAAGGGCAGTACCGCAGTATCCTTAATCTGAGGGGTGGGAGGAAAGAGATAACATCTTTCCCTTTAAAATACAAATTACCTGTGAAAGGTATACTTTTATCATGATGTWTGTGCAGAATGCCTTGCAGATTATGTTCCAATGCTTCCAAAATATAAATGTGAAATATGAAGAAAGACAGAACTGGCAGAAATATATGAATAATAAGTGACAGGGAAAAAGCCYATTAAGAGTGCTCTTAATTTAGTCCTGTCTTAATTATGCTATTAGGGTAAATGTCACCAGATGATGCATTTATAGATAACCTTCCAAATTCCTTTTCCTTGAATACACACACACACATACACACAAAAGATCTATGTAGAAGAAAAAAATATATAACATTATCCATATATGTTGGAATACATGTAAGTTTGGGCAGAGCTTACTGTCCATTTTGTTTTTCTCCCATTCAATTCTTAAGGCAGAGCTGTTTCTGGGAAATGGATAACTGATCATCAGATAATTGTCAAAATGATTTTTGACCACACTTGTTCCACTGCTGTACCCAYCCCAATTAAATAAATTATATTTAGACTCTATTCCATGTCATCAACTGGCAAGTCCAAGAGGCCAGATAGTTCTTGACAAGAAACACAATGAATTTTTTAATATTTTTAGGGCTTTCTGGAAATGTCAGAATTACTAAACGAAAAATAGTAAATCATAACAGAAGGCATATTACCTGTCATTTAGCTTATAGCTGCTGCATCTAGGTAGTCAGACTTGAAAGCCTAGGTTACCCTTCTGGTSTAGTGACTAGTTTAAACTTTCCCCAAAAAATATACAGATAAGAGAAGGTCATAAACACTTTTAAGTGGTTAGATTTTTCAGGAATATTGTGTTTGGGCATAGAAAATGTTACCATATGGCCTCTGGGTAGGGATCAAACACACAGCTGAGATGCTGCAGTTTGTTACCAATCATCAYGGAGCAGAGGTAACATCACTGCATGCTCCACTCTTTAGCATTTTGCAAACAACATGCCAGGAATATATGTTTTTTTGGCGTCCTTTTGGTGGGGTTTCTTAGTAAATTTAAAGTTTCCCTGGTCAAGTATTATTAAGCTAAAATAACTTTTTCACTTTTTCCTCTTTCTGCACACACCTCTCACTGAAGCTCAGGTGACAAATGGTCACTTCCTGAAATCTCATTATTTGATCCTGTAGCTGATCTTTTAGAACCCAAATTGAAAATGAGATGTTTTGAGAACAAGCAGTGGGTGCTGCACACTTCAAAAATCTGGCACTGAGCTCTTGAGAAAAAAAAAAAAATCCTTCTTTGCTGGGGATATTTCTGGTGTATCACATCTGTGATGTGTAATGTCTTGGGAGCGTCTTTTGTCATTCTGCATTAATAGTGCACAGAGCACGAATACCTTATGGTCGGACTTGTGACCTGGCACATCTATCTTACAGATGGCACCTCTGCTTATACCTGGAGTTTGCCTGCACTCTTTCTAAACATGGTTTTAAAATCCATAATGAGAAGCTTTCTGAGGGAGTTTGGCATGCAGCTCCTGTTGCTAATCCAATCCTGCAGACTCAAAAATCATATTTCTTGCATGGTAAGAGATAGGGGAAAAAATACATGAACTCACCTGGGAATCTCTGTAGCCACCCACTACATCATCTGTCTTCCTTCAGCTCTCCAGAAACCCAGATTTTAATATCTGCTAATGGGCTAAGACCATGCAAACCTTCATCTCTGTCATGTCCTGAGCTTTGATAAAGCACTGGAAAAAGTCCTCAGGTGCTACTGAAGGCCAAAGGGATAGAAAATTGCATTTAAAAGTATTCTCACTCTGTACAGCAGGGATAGAGTTGCTCACACCTCCTAGAGATCTTTTTCCTGTAGAAATGCTGAAGAAAAAGAAAAAAAGAAGTATGCTTGCCCACAGCCCAGAATGTAAGGACAGTCCTACCACCTCTCTCAGAATCTCTTTGGAAGTTTTACTCCCTAAGAGAATAGAAGACCGCTCTAATGCTTAAACATTATTATGGAGCTCATAGACACTTATGGGTAGTTTTAGCAGGAGTTTCTCATTACCAACTGCTCAGGAGGTAATGGAATAGAAATTATAAAAAAGGAACAATATGGTATGTAAAAATGGAGGAGGGGCAAGGACAGCAAGGTTTCTTAAAAAAAAACAAATCAAAGCAAAATCAGAAATCAGCAATTTAAGAGAGTTTAAAATAAAAGCCTGTTTTTGTTAATATTACCAAAATTAATATTTATCCATTCTAAACAAGGAAAATTTTGCCAAAAACATTAGGAATAGCTGTATGAGTAAGGCATGTCTGCAAAAAAAAAAACCCTAGTCCCTAACTTTGTGTAAATCAGTCTACGTCTATTGAAATCAAACTGTCTTTCAAAATTCATTTTATAAATGTTTGATTTGACAAGGCGAGCCTGACTGAGTGGCTCAGAAAATCAGTGGGGGTCCTTTATTCTGGATTTTGTAATGTGTTGGAGCAAATTCCTGAAACATGTTCTATCAGGGAGTTGAGCTGTAAAGAGTATAAAACGAAATAAAATTAAATTCAAAGCAGACTGGGAGAAATTTCTCTCTATATAGAAATATATGAGAGTCATCTAATACCATATTTCATATGTAACAGAGTTGTCCATTGATCACACTTTAGAGAAATCAATGGATAGCAAAGCAATCTGGAAGTCTTGGTTCTGCTGCAACTCCTCAGCTTTCAAGAAGCTTCATCACCTCATGTCCTGCTTAAATTTCACTTTTGCAGTTCCTTCTGCCACGCTGGTTAAATTTTTCACAATTTATTATGTGACTCTCCCAGCTCAAACTTGTTAGGCTTGTGATGGCCATCAAAACTTTCTCAAGACCATTAGTAACACACACTAAGTARCTTAGTTTAAAACCAAAATAATTATTTGATGCAATTGTTCCATAACCTTTGTGCTCTGCCTTCCTGATGCTTTTTAGCAGTTCCAAATAGATTAGTAGCTGAGCATAGCATTTAGAGCACAATTCCACAAAAAGACATTAGCTACTTACTACTCATGAAAGCTACCTTAGTTCTCAAATTTAAATAAATTTCCCAACATTTTTTGGCCTGTATTTAAAAGGATGTAGGCTGTCCTTAGAATCAATCTTCCATGCAAGTATGGACTTTTTTTTTTTTTTAAATGGAACTTTTACTCTTTGCTACTAATGATAACCCACATGATAACATCCTTAACGAGACTAATGGCAGAAGCACTACCATGATTGTTTTCCCCCATTATGAGATCATAATCTGTTTTAGTCAGTTAAAGATCCAAACCCCTGTGCAGTACATCCTTAGCAATCGGTTTCAAAACCGTCATGTCAGATYGGCCTTTTGCTACATTAACTTTAAACCAGGATGAATTGCACTACTTACACCTGTCCTGGCCTAACCTAATTTCACCAATCTCTCTATGCATTACCTTTAGACAGCAGCTGGTCAATTCAGTGATTGTCCATTAGTATCTCAGAATACGAGATAACTCCGCCTTCCTGATGAAGGGCAATGAAGAAATATGTGTCACGGAGGATAATTTGGCATGCCTAAATTAGGTGAAAGGGGAGTGAAATTTGCCTCATGCCAGAATTTAAAGCACACAGTGCTAACTTTGTAACTCCTTACATCTCTGCACACATGTTTAAAACCCTTATGAAACCCTGTGTGTACACAAACACATCTGCCTTGCAATCTCTTCACATATAGCGTCTTCTAGTATCTCACATTCCAGGACATTTCTTTTCAAAGACAACCACTGTACTTGCCTCATGGAAATAAATAATTGGAAAATGAGGCCCAGCTGCACCTAGTCCATCCTTACTGATTTTCTCTTATTTCTTGATCTTTCTTGGTCAGTTTGTAATGATGGAAACATAATTTTTGGAATGGAAACAACCATCCATCTCATGGTCTTTATTGGCTTATCATATTATCTTTTTTTAAAGATTTTTTTTTTCTCACAGTTTCCCTATCTCTGAGAAAAACTGTTGCATCATAACTCATCTGTATGACCATTTGTGTCTTATTTGTGAGTAACTTCCTGGCAGTTCATGGGTACTACTTAGACTTGAATCTAAGAAAGATAYAGGAATCTAGCTTTTGGGCACCACTAATTCATATTAATCTGAATATGAAAGTTATTCCATTCCTTCTCTTTCTGAATGCCTTCCCTTAAAGACAAATTTCAGGCTCAAGCTGGTATGTTAATTAAAACTGCTCAGAAATCATTTCTTTCCTAGAAGACATCAGCATTCAATCTCCTCTTGAAATCTAACTCTTTACTTCTCAGGAGTGTTTTCATGACTTCTTGTGACTGAATGACATGCACAGGTTCATGAGCCTCAGCCATGAAGCTTACTGACTTAAACTTTAATCTCAAATTATATGTACTTATGTGGGTAGCTCGATTTGGACAAATGTCCAAACCTGGCTTACCTAGTGGCATTACTCCACATAAAACAAAATATCATATTCATCAGCCAGCACCTTCATTGAATTTGGAACACCTTTTTTTTTTTTTTTTTTTTTTTTTGTTAAAATGACTCAGTCACCTGTAGAACCCAAGCAGCACTAGGAGACGGACTGCCTAAGAAGAATAAAGATGGACAGAACAAGTAAGTTTATCGAAAAGTATGTGTCTTAGACAGACATGTCAGCATATCTTCAATGTTCAAAACAAGTTTAAGTGGTAGTGACATTCTTATTATATCCATATCAGTCCATCAGCATGGAGAAAATTGTGCCACCATTTAAATTGCCTTCTGGTAATTGTAGTTGAAAACCCAAGAAATTTATATGTAATAGTATTAAGTACTTCACCTTATGCATCCAAACTTTTTTTTTTTTTGTCCTTCCTAGTCTTCTGGTGCACTCCAGAGTTCACAAGACTGACCTTTTCTTTTCAAATGATTATTCATCAGTGTCATCAGAGAGAAAAATAACACAGTTTAATGATCTTTTCTTGTTTTCATGTCGATATCCATGTCTATGAAGGTTAAGGGAATTTTCTAACAAGGCACAGGAAACGGAGGTCAAGGCAGGAACAGTATTCTCATTCTGTTAGCACCGCATTAGTTGCACATGCATCTGAGGCTTYGCTACGCTTCACAGTGTTGCTAAAGAATTTACTTTCAGGCTAAAATTCCTAAGTATTTTAAAAGTACATACTGTCAATTCCCTGCTCTCCTTCGAGAAGAAGTCCTTTCCAGTTGTCCTTTTCAGAGAAACAGACATTTTAGKGTGGCAATTATCTAGTTTACTTAACTGAGAAGCAAATATTCCTGTGATCACTCAGGCTAACAGTGAAAGCAAGCAAAAACTAATCCGCACTCTAATGACTGCAGATGGCAATGCCATTCTACATCTCATCTCTTCTGAGTTGAAATTCTCTTACTAATACCCCTATATGTCCATTTTAGACTTAGATTTTTTTTTTTTTTTTTTCATGTTACTCCACATTTCCCACTGGAGTTGTTAATTAAAAGTCTCCAGAGCAGGCTGGAGTTAATCTGAGTTCTTTTTCTCCCCTCTGAGTTTTATAATTATAAGTCATTATATTCATTGTTTTTTATGTGAGKTCTTATGTTTTATCCTTTGCCAGACTAGCAGTGCTGCTATTGTTCCATTCTGGGGAAAACAAGGGCAGAAGGGTATCTCGTTCAGATCCTGGGAGCTGACAATTTATCAAATTGGGTTTGAAACTGTAACCTGGAACACAGAAGCTACAGATGCAAAATAGGACAGGTTTCTTGGCTTTGCAGCACGGGGTCAATTACAGTAGCAATTACATCACAGCTTTAGCCAAAATCCTCCTTTTGGCATTGAAACAAATCACCTGCTGGTGTCCACTAGTATTCAACTCCAAAAAAAAAATTCAGTATAATTTGGGTGAGGATAGGATACAAACTCAAAACAGCACGAAAAATACTACACCTGAACTACATGACAAGTCAAAGCACTATCTGCTCTGATGAGCTCAACAGGTCTCCTCATCATGTTTTTGGTGCACACCATACTGTGGCTGAAATGCTTTATTCCCAGTTTCCATGAGTGAGCCTAATTCTTCAAAAGAGAAACGTGTTTGTTAGAGGAAATATGGGCCGAGTTAAATGCAACCTGCCAGATGGCATTTGGCACTGGGTCCAAGAAAAGGATGAATCTGCAGCTCTCCAAAGTGATAGGTGGAAGATACTAAGCTTTACAAGGTGTAATCCTTCTACTAACTCTCAGGCCAATAGGGCAAACACATATTTTATAGCAACTGGGTTCTGCTAAATCCAAATACTTCCTACACTTTAAGGTGGATCTGAAAGGAATAGACAGTAGAAGGATTGAGAAAGCAGTTGTTACTGGCCACCATAACTCCTGGGAATAAAGTATRCTCTATGTATTATTGCATCCCACTCCATAATTGTTTAAGGAATAAAAGCAAACTTTTGATTGACCAATGAACTCAATGAAAGGTGACATTAAGTCTAGTGAGAGACAAGAAACATCAAATACCTGTATATTAATATACAAATATATTAATAATATATACAATATGTTAAGATATTTCACTCATCTCTTTTCATCTGAGGATTGCCAAGGAATACCAACCCTAACACAGGGTTGATGAGAAATGCTGCTCCTTCCACTTTGAAGGAACCTTAGTAGCTCAAAAGGCTCATGCCCATCTGTTCATTCAAGCAGGGACTTGCCAGGGACTTCTGCCTGAGGYCCTGCACCTCTGCATGGGCTAGCACTTGTACAAGTATGGCTTTGCTGGTAGAAGTCCAGTAACTGGTACAAGTTATGGAAGGATAAAATTAAGCATTTTTGTTTCTTTTTTAAAATTTACTWGTTTCATGTGGAAAGGCAGGTATGTAGCACTGTCAGCCAAGCTGGCTGTGCCCATCTATTTTAATTGAAGTCAAAACTGTTWTATCAACCAGAAAAGCAAATTCAGAGGAAAAGAGTAGGTTTTGCGTAGGCCACACCAGTCCACCAGAGAAGCAGGCCATAGTTATGGCCTATGCCCACCTCCAGAACCTACAGAAACCCATGTGCTCATTTTTTTTTATTTGACTTGGAWAGCTACCTTGCAAAGTTACTCCAAAGACGCATTCAAGCTGGTACCTCATTTAGTCTTTTGGCCTTCCACAATTTGGGAAGAAGTACTCTGTTCTTCAGCTTTCTTAGACCCTGAAGTGATGTGCACCTGCCACTTAAGCAGCAACAAGCTTTGTAAAAGGCTCCTTCCTGTCTTTGCTTATAAAATCTTCGCAATCTTTCTGTCATCTGGGAGGAACTGCCCCAAAACAGTGCTCCATGACCTCTCACTGTCAGGATCCAGCTTTGCCTGCTTAGTGCCTCACAGTCAAACACCTTTTTCACAGCAAGCAGAAAAGGATCATCAAGCAAGATTAAAAGCCTAGTCAGAGAAAAGTGACTTTTTCTTCCTCTCAGCCTAGGTTTCGACAGCTCTTAAAGGCCCCTAATTGCTGGGCCTTCACACTCTAGTTCCTGGACTGCAGCATGATGTGGGCTCTTTATTTATCGATTTCCCCCTTTCCAGTCTTCCCCAGAAAATACAAYGGCTCTTTTTCTTTATGAAGTAGGAACATTTGGCAGCACAGGCAGATTTTGTCCAGTAACTCTGTTGCAGCAGGCAGAGCATAAATGGGTGATTAGGGATGCACAAATCTCAAAAGACTCCCAAGTTTACTTCTAACAGGTCCAGGAGTGGTTTTGCTTATACAGCATCCACACGCTAKTCAAACCTCCCATGTATTGTTCTTTTAGGCTACAACAGTCTACCTGGAGAGTCCATTTATAAGAAAAGTCCATTTATGAGAAAMTGTGACGGGCTTCCCTTTGCTCATCCCAAAGTCCTTCGGCCCTGGGAGCGTGAAGTTAGCAYAGCTTCGTTTAGGTAGACACATATTTCTTAGGACTCAGCAATTAAATTGAGACATCCCAGGCTCGCTGTACTGTGACATGAGACAAGTTAGACTACATTTGGTTTTATGTTTATATTCAGTGACTTGAATGGTAGCACATAGCAATATATAAGCAAGGCATGCAAGAAACAGAAAAGCTAACAGATGCAAAAGCTTCCCTTTGAAAAAAGGTTTTCGTGTGTTAAAGGCAGTGTTTTTTTGAAGCAAGGAGCAGTCAGTCTGAAAAAGATACACGCACCCTCCACCAACACTGACTTTCTTATACTCAGGGATCAGCAGTATTTTTATATAAAAAGAAAGATCCTTTGCTATCACAAGGATGACTGAGGATAAAAAAGGGGAGATGTATAAATGTATCATCCTCTTTCCTTTCCTTTTTTTTTTTGTGGCGTATCAGAAGGGAATTTGGTTGTATTAGCCAGCACTGCAGGGGCACAACAGCAATGGGAACCACAAGCAGAGGCGCAGGATCAGCAGGGTGCAATCATGTTTGCATGGCAAAGCATCTATAAAGCAAGCTCTGCCATGCAAATGTGGCTGGTTCAAGTCCAGAGCTGAGCTGCAGCATTCACATGGTGACAGCCTGTGGATATAGCAGGATGGGTCAGGGACAGTTTGAGGCTCTCTGTACCTCAGGCCATGCAAGGCAGAGATGCTCCCAGTTGTTTCATCTTCCTTTGTTCCCAGAAGCTAACCCTGAAAAGAAGGTGCATTGGGCTCTGGATGGAGGCTTTATTTGATCTTTCCTGATTTTGCATGTCAGCAGCTTGTAAAACTGCTACTGCAACTTCCTTCTGATTAAAGCACTGGTAATATAAAGCATCTTTTCTGTATGGTTTCAAGTCTCAGGTTAAAAAAAAAAAAAAGTAGACAAAAACAAAATAAAAAGAAAGAAAAAAAGATTTACATAGGCAATATTTTGAGAGATTAAAAAATAGAAGTTCATTATGAACCTTGGGCAAAGATTTGAGTGGTTTCTTATTTGATCAGAATCTGTTTGTTTATCCCTAACTTTAACCATATGGGAACAGTTTTACGGAGCAGGCTCATAAAATGAAAATGACAGAGCGCATGGCTCAATCTGAGWCTGCTTGGGCTGTAAATATCTTGTTATCACCGGCTATGATGCTCTAAACCTTAACTCGCGGATTAGCATAGTCACTGCTGTGCTCTTGCAGACTACAAAGGCAGTTCAGCCTGAAGACCCAGGAATGGAGACTGCTAAAAGCACCCACTGATACAGCAAATGTCAGCCTCTCTACAGGGACAGGTAATGCAGCAGGGATGCAGCATCCTGCCTTGCAGAAGGTCCTGCAGGTGTCACATCTGACTTTCAGAGAAACTTAAATCCTATTTCAAATACACTGTTAACTTGTCACCCTACACAGGCTCATAAACCCCACAAGCATTTCATTTTTGGATTTGGTGTTTCTCAGGCCTTAAATTTCTTATTCTGCATATGCATTTCTATTTGAAGAGGCTGGAGATGTTATAAGAGGCCACAAACAAGAATGCACCAAAGACATACCTTAGACAGTTTCTACTGGTACATCGTGAAGGAGCAGAGACAGCAAACACCAGCTGAACGAACTCGGTGTCTTCAAGGAACCTTCTCGTGTCTTCAAGGAACCTTCTAAAACCGCCTGGGCTATGAGACCCAATAGAGCTCCCTGAGCCAAAACATTACCATATATGGAAGTAATTTGCAAGGGTGCATCAAAAGGTCACGAATCCTGAGATTTGGGGTTCAAATATATGCAATCTGGCAGATTTTCCAGATTTCCTGCATTGCAATAAATTCATAGTCTGCATGACATGCAGTCAGATTCCTGTCCTGGTGCTTTCCAGTTTCATGTTATATTGTTAATACAAAGAGCCTTAGAAACAACAATAAAAAATAAAAAA
>NW_020454094.1:4848324-4901821 GCF_003342845.1 Nothoprocta perdicaria
GGGAGAAAAATGAAATACATAGAGTTTACAACGAATTGGACCAGGTTCAGCCCCAGATAATGTGACTTGCCCCAGCAGCACAACGAAAGCAAAATAAATATTGTTTCTGAAGTAATTTTGTTATTTCATTTCTCTGCTTTCTCTTACTATTTACRGAGCATATGATGGCAGAAATGCTGAGGCACAGCACCTCTCACCAGCTCTTGCATCATGTTAGCTCTAAGAGAGAAAATTCAGCAAAACTATCCCTGTSGAAAGAAATAATGATAATAATAATTATAATCATAAATAATAATAATTATCTTAGCTCTGCCTCTCTGAAGAGTAAGAAATACTTCTCTGCCAGCTCCAATGGCACCTATTAGGTCAATCCAGCTTCAGCAGGTCATCTGCCAAAAACCCATGAGTTTGTGGTCCTCAAAACATTTATTCCTGTGATCCAGATAGTTTCCACGAGCTCTGTACCGTGGGAGTGCTGAGAAGAGTTAAAATTTGGCCCTAACTAATGTTATACCTGCTTCCATCAGTGCCTAGTTACACATCAGATTGATTGTAAAGCTTTATTGTTTCGTAAGTCTCTGCTTGGTCTGTTACCAAGTCACATTAACAATCTGTTAATGGATTTCATTATTCCCAGAGCATCCACAATAGGTGTCTACGACCTGGAAACATTCCTTAGAGGAGAGAAGAATAATGGCGATAATTGTGTTGATCTGTTCCTCAAGTGACATTTCTGATGTGCTGGGAGGCAGATTTCTAGATGTAGCTTCTGCATCCTGAGCAGTGACTGGCCGGTAAACAAAGGGATGGCAAGAAAATGTAAAAGTGCCCAGTGATAGTACAGGGCGGAGAGAGTCAATTCATTCTTGTCAGTGCTAAACCTAAAAAAAAAAAAAAAAAAAAAAAAAAGTGGGGATAAAATTAAGGAAAATGCAAGCTTAAGCTTATCAGGACCTGCGTCCTTAAAGCCATCTTTAATGCAAGTGGTGGAAGTAAACAGGCTTACATCAGCCACTTAGGTGCAAATGGAGCTAGACACTGTTGAACTTGTGAGGAAAAAAAATGTACTAACAACTTGATAGGACTTTGTAAACATTGTCCAATTTACTGTTTCATGGGAAAAAAAAAAAAAAAAAGGATAAAAAAAAAGGATAAGGCTAAAAATATTAGCCAGCAACTAGGAAACATGAGTCTTGTTCCTAGCTTCACCTGTTCCTATCACTTGTGAGGTGACACTGCTCTAATAACCTCCATTCTTCTTTCCCACTCCTCTTTTATTTCATTAAAAAATAAATTCTTAGGCCGTTGATGCTGCTTCAGTTGCATTTAGGAGCAAGAAGTATTGGGGAACACTGTCAATAAACGCTTCCAAGCACGTCTGTTTAAAAAATAAAACAAAATACTACCATAGTGATCAGGAAGCTCCAGAAAGAATCCATTTCTGATCACTCATTATTAGGGCAAAGTAGGAGTTTCTCCGTAGCCTGTGAAATGTCATGGAAGAAGATGTATTTACTGTAAGTTGGACTTTACCAGTGCTAGAGGGGATCACATTTAAAGAACAAACTAGAAATATTTCACATTTACTTTACTTAAACTAAGCCTTCTTTAGGTGTGAAAAAAAAAGTGTTATATAAGTGTTATATATATATATATATATATATATATATGTATGTATGTATGTTGTGGTGTATTACACTAGTGTAGTCACCTGATAGTACCTAAGGAACTTGTTGCAAATGAACTTGGCATGTCATAGAAAATCTAACCTCACAATAATGTGAACTGGTAACACCAATTGATCTGGATAATTCAGAAAAGCATCAGTTCAGAAGTTTGAGAGTTTTCCACAATCAGAAAGTTTTCAGTTTTATCTCTCCACAATCTATTTACTGTCCTGGGCTGTATGTCCCTCTTCCTACTCTCCTGGGAAGTCACTGTGGTGCCTTTTGTAAAGAAGGAGGTTCACACTATATTTTAAAGGTCTGAGTGAGACTTTCTTAGCCGTTTACTTTGATTCCTGAAGAGTGTCTTTAATGTGTCTTACAACAGCAATTAAAACTATTTAGCCTTTGGTTTGGCTGAAACTCGAGATATTTTCTGTTGTCTATCATGCAGTGTTTTCAATGAGCTGGTTAAAAAAAGATCCAAATTGATATAAGAAATAGGACCCGAAGCCAAGACAAGAGTAGAAATTGTGCAGTTGTTTTTAAAAATATGGCTTGAAACAGGTTATAAATGAATTTTAGAATGCTAAACCCCAATCTGTAATCCCAACACCTCAAGTCCCAATGAAAACCTGTAATTGTTCCCATATTAACTGAAATAAGTTACTTGGGCTTTATGTCTAAGTACCATTTTCAATTTTTAATTTAAGAATTATATGCCCATTTTATGTGGAAGACCCTATATGTCTCCTGAATCTCATGCTGAAGAACCATTTTTTTTGCTGTGTGATCATTAGACATCCCACTGCCTAATTGGAGATCATGGATCCCATGATAAGGGTAAAGGACTAAAAAATAATTGGCTGTTTCAGTGTTCATCTTTGAAGTCTCTAAATCCAACTTTGCGCTCACGCTTAAGAACTGCACTGGACTGGTTTACCCACAGCAGGAGTTTTTCTTTTTAAAGACTTATTTTTTCAAATTTAATGATTTTAAGGAGATTTGGAGAGGCTTAGGTTTTGCTGGGGAATACAAGTCAGTCACTTGGACTAGTCCGATTGAATAGACCAGACCTAAAGCTTACGTATCCCTAGATGGAGAGTGTATGTGATTATATATTTATGGCCCTGATTATTCATATTCTTGCATCTGGTAACTTATACTAGAGTTAGAGAGTATGAAATATCATTAAATAACAATGGCAGTACTGTAAAAGGCAATACAAAGCAGTGATGAACAGAGAATCAAGCACATATGTTTCACAATTATTCTTGTCTCAGTTTTATTCCTGATAATAATTTGTTCAATAGACTTCTAGCTGTTACCAGATGGAAGAAAGATTTTTTAAAGAAAGTTTCCAAAAAGATTAACATGTTTAATTCGTGAAACAGTAGTGAAAGTATCAATTTATAATGAGGTTCAGTATTGTTCTGTGTATGCCAGGATAAATTTCCCTAAATCTTTTCTTTTTTAAGGAGGCTACAGAGAGGTAAGTAGGAAATAAAACACTTGCTGAACAAGCAAGTGGGTTTCTTCTTTTAAATGATGATGTGGTAGTGCTGGATCTTTCTTTTTTCTTTCTTTTGCTTTTTTCTTTTCATAAAGCATTTAAATGATGCTGTACATATTTATTCCACTGGTGTTGTATATATATTAAAAAAAGAGGGAGGAAAATGAAGAAATCCTTTACTTTGAATTTGTTTGGCAGTAGCTTATAAAATCTCTGGGTTATGTGAAGCTTTTAATCCATCATGGAGAGCCGAAGCTTCTCAGTGAAAGCACATTTTATTGAATTACATTTAAATTATTTAGCCATTTTTATAGGCATAAGGTGATCAAATACATAATGTAAATTGATGCTCCCCAAAATGTCCCTGATGTGTACTGGCTTTTGCTAATTAAATTCAGACCACTCCTAAAGGCTGAAGGAAAAATATACATATATTTTTCCTTTATTATTATTATTATTTTTCATTTATTATACTTCATCTCTCTTCTTCCTTTCTCACTTTCATTCCTTCTTTCTTTCTTTCTTTCTTTCTTAGGAAAAATAAAGGTCAGCTGTTAATTAGTGTTTTTCTGAAAGTATCCATTAATATTACATAAATTACTGCCTCAAAATCCAATTAGAATCTTGGACCATACTGAAACTAAATAGATCATTTAATTTTCAAGGCATAATATGAAATGAGGTCCAGAGCAGAAATCAATAGTGCTTCAGTAAGGAAATACCAAAAACCTGTGTGTGTGTGTGTGTGTGTGTGTTTGTGCATATTCATATAATTTAGTAATGGGGGCCACATGTTAACTTAGATATATCACAGATTTTTTTTTTTTTTTTTAACATACATACTGACCTTAAAAAAATAGAAAAATACTTGTTTCTCTACCTGACAGACCTTTTTTTTTTCATCCTTTTGATTCTCTTTTTTTTCCCCTTTCTCTCCTTGCTGGTCTTTTTTTATTTTTTTCCAGCTGTTTTAATATTTTATTCCACTTTCAAGGAGACTTTTGGTTTAAAGGAGAACATGATTAGAAAGGCACTTTTGAAGAAGTAAACTCTGAATCCTTATTTTACACGTAGAAAATTTTTCTGAGTATTATGTTTAATCTTTCTGTTACTTATTTACTCTTAGTGGAGGTTGTGCAATTTGACATGAATAGCTAAATGAAACACTTAGTGAATAGACCTGGTTTCTATTTAACTGAGGACTGTGATTCATCTGTCTTTGAGCAGTGCCAATATGTTGTTTCGTGAATATCTGTGAAAAGATGGAATTGATTAGTGTGCCTTAATGACTCATAAGCTTTGCAGGGTTTTTGAAGAGCTTCTGTGAGGGCTTTCTTTTAGCTAGAAGTGCCCTCCTCCATACCATAATGAATAATAATTGATCAATGTGACACGGAAATGATACAGTGTTTTGGTTATTATTACGTTCTCTGGTGAGAGGATAAAAGGACTGCAAGTACTTCTACAAAGACCAGTAGGTAAATGGATGGAAACAACAATTTTAAATTGAATAAGCAACTCCAGAGCAGTTCCTAAGCAACAAAAGTGGGTGGTATGTGGTGTCACCCCCACTTAAACAGCAAAAAGAAACTGGAGAATAAAGTGGTTTGTAAGGACTAGAATAACCAAAYTGCATTAACAGGCTACACAGCTAATGACAGATGATCAGGGAGATGGAGGAGAGGAGCATGAGGACCAAGGGAAAAAGATTTTGAAGATCTGTGGGTATAGACATTTCCAGCATTCCTAGAATGTGGAGTCTCTAGAGGACACCTCTGAAGATTTCTCAGGTCAATAGAAAGGAAGAGATATAGAACATAGCTTTGGGTGACCGCCCCAGCCTTAAACATATCCAAAAGAGCCATTAGAATTTTTATGAAATATAAGTATTCATAGAAGACTTGTAACACTAAAATGTTAAAATTCATGGATTTGAGCCATTTAGAAGGGACTGAGTTAGCAGTTCCACTTTCAAGGAGACTTTTGGTTAAAAGGACAAAATGATCAGAAAAGCAGTTTTGAAGAGGTAAACTATGAATCCTTATTTTGTATATAATTTTTTTTTGAGTATTATGTTTAATTTTTCTATTACTTATTTACGCTGGAGGGGAAGGAAAATCTATGAAGCTCAGGCAGGTCCTGTCATGATGAAGGTTAGCAAATTGTCAGGTTAGTCAAAGCAGTGTATTAATGCAAAAGGGGAATGTGAAGAGCAAAGGTCCCAGGAATTCTTTTACATTTTAGCACAAAWTCAAAATAGAGGGAGGACAGATAGTCTTATTAACCTTTTTGCCTTCTTTAGCTACCTGTTTAAGAAAGACGGAGGTAGACTCATTTCAGAGGTCTTCGTAAGGTTAGGAAGAGAGGCAATATCTCAGTGGATAAAAGTTAAATGTCTCAGATTTTTGATTTTTTAATCAGTATACCAAAGTTCACAACAGGGATAGGATCTTGGATACAAATCACAAGGACCAGAAATTCTTCATTCATTAGAATAATTTTGACCTATTTCTAACTGATGAAAWCTGATGGCAAGATTGCAAGATTGGATTTTTAAGCCAAGTTTATAGCCTATTTAGCAAGGGCAGAGCTAGGTAAAAAGTGTAGCAACTTAAAAAGAAAATTGTATTTGTTTCTGAGTCATCAGCATTTTGGAAATAAGTTATCCCACATTATTATGGAAGGTATTAGAATAATAGAATAGAACCTTTGGAGTTCGTCTAGTCCAGCCTTCAAGCCTAAGAGATGCTCTAAGAGATAAAGAAAAAAAAAAAAAGAGTGCCTCTTACTGATCAGCAAATCCTATGTGAAGTATAGAAATTATATCAATAATTTAATAGATTGGGGGAGTAGAATTCTCAGTAATAACGCAGAAGAGAATGGCATTTTCAGTATATGCTTCACTTCTGTGTTTGGGAAAAAGCTGAAAGATTAAGTCACATCATGTTGCGATAATATGCTYTCTATTCCCTGCAAATGACTAATGAACATGATAAATCACTGCTAGTAAGTTAGATATTTTTAAGTCAACATACCTGATAATTTACATCAGATTAATCATCAGATTAATTTAYATCAGATAATTTACATCTTTATATCAAGATTTTTAGAACTAACTGAGAACATCCCTGGGTTGTAAGTGGTGATTTTCACAAAATTTTGGAACATTCATAAGCTTCAGAGAACTGGAAGGAAAAAAGTGCCAATGCTTTCATAAGTGTAAACAGGAAATCTGAATAGCTTCATATATTTAGGAAGTWTTCAGTCTTACTGAATTATGGAAAATAAATCCTATCCGACTAATGTGACATATTTCCCTGAGAAGAATATATGTTAAATTAATAAATGCAGCAATGCTGGTACAATGCTTTCTCATGTGTGTGAGGCATTTGCTTCTGGACTATGTAATATTGGATTAAGGAATTAAAAACATAAAGAATCAATATGTTAAATAGATTTAAAGGAACTAGCTGATGTTTGTAGTCAGATCCTATGTGATTTTTTTTATTATGGATGACACAAAGTCTGAATYGAGACTGATGATAACACAAAGACAGGTCAGTGCTATAGACAAGCTGAAAAACAATAAATATACATGGTCAAAGCTGACATCCAAGGATGCATAAGGTAGTCCATGCAACAGCTCTGAAACATATTTGAGGGCCGTAGTGGCTAATCAGCTGAGAATAAATCTTGGTAGAGTTGTAGGGACCCAAAGAAACTGGAAGAACTAACACACCGACCCATAAAAACTGGAGATCTTGAGAAGGAGCAGAGAAGTTAGATGATCTTCCCATTTCGTGTTGAGTAGGGATAAAAGCTTGAAGAAGAATGAGGGAGCCGTATCACATAAAAGGTTTCCCCTTACAGATGGGGTCTTTGTTCTGGATTATGTCTTGCCTCATTCCTTTGTTCTGCAGCCTCGTAGGATGGCATATGGCCCTACATGTTTTATACCAGACATAGTCTATTTAATCTTTTCAGTAACAATTAAGTTTCTATCTTAGCTGGTTCACAGATTATTATATCAGGACTATTAAACTAGTGGGTTGTTTTTCTTCCCCCTCAGTTTAGCGATTTTTTTGTTGTTGTTGTTTAAAACAAACACTTGTCTCTGTGGTGCAGCACATACCAATATAGAGCAGAATTACAATGTACTTCCAGCCAAAATCAGTTTATTGTCTATTTCAGTAGTTTTCTTATGGTAGCAATTATTCTCTGTAAGCCTGCAAGCAAGCAGCAGAAATCTGAAATCATCAAAGAGTTTTTATCTGCAGCAATTTCAAAAATGGCAGGTAGCTGATAGTTTAAACTTAGTTCTCTGCAGTAGAGCAGTGTGTGAACTGTAGAATGCCATCTGCCTTCTCCAACTAGTTTCTACCGTTTAGGAATCAGGCTGGTGTTGCCGTTGTTCATATGCGCTAGTTAAATCAAGCTGCCCTGGCACAGCCACAAATGACTTCCCCATAGCAAATATTGGCAGATGAAGCCAACGCTCGGAGGGCTGTGACTAGGTTAGAGAGGTACCAAGCAGTACAATTTCACCTATGCACAGGAGGCCTTTATGTTGTTCGCACTGTGTTAAATCAGATGAGGACTTATGGGAACAATGCTTAATAGTCCCCATCGTTGACATAATATTATGTTTTTAATATATTCCCATAAGAAACACAGACTTTGAATGGATATGTTAGGGAAATCTAGTGGGTAAAATGTAGTCGGAAAAAAAAAAAAAAAAAACCCTCCCCAAAGCATCTTCTACTAAATTCCCAGACAGGCACTTAGACTTTTGAATACACATCATCAGCTTGGTGAATTTGGAGAGGTAACATGAAACTTTCTGATTTCCCACTGCACTATTTCTATCAGTGATGACTGATGCACTTCCACAAACGTGAGAAGAAAATCAAGTCCCAGTTCTACAAAAATGAACTGCAAATCTTCTAAAAGGAGAATCTTTGGGGTATTTCCATCTCTGACAAGAGAGGAAATCAGTGCTGACTTCCGTGCTGTGCAGTGTTAAATAGACCCCTTTACAACAGGACTTGCTCACATCGTCATCTTTGTACCTCAAGTTTTGATTCATACCCCACTCTCTCCATCTACCTGTGACAGATCAATGGAAACTGTGGGATTTTTGGGTTTTTTTTTTTTTTTTCTCCTCATTCTGGCCAGTAAGATGATCATCTCTCTATATTCCCTTGTATTAAAGGGCTTTCAGATACTTCAGATACTTGATACACTTTTGGATTCTCCCACTATTCAATTCTAATCCTACAATTTAATTTTAAACTGTGATCTAAGTTAAGTCCTCCAGGTAAAACTATCTGAATTGCTTGTGACAATTTGAAATTTTTTTTTGAGTAATTTCTTCTGTTTTTTCAGTAGCTGAACAAAACCTATCCAATTCATAAAAGTGCTCAGAAAGACCATCAACTATAGAGGATACATAGAAATGGAATAGAAAATATTACCTGAAATGATGTGTTCCATTCTGGTTATCAGATGAGGAAAAATATTCCAAAAACACTGTTTTCAGACAAAATACCACTTCTGAAAAGTTTTAGACGTCTAAAGAAAATTTTATTTCTGAAATAATTGGTATTTTCAAGATTATCTATATCTTTAAATGAATGATGTATAGAAATGAGTAAAGTGTTCTTATTTTGATTTCTTACAATGGAAACATATGGGAATATTTAGTGAAATTCAATGGCAGCTCATTCAAAACTAATTAAAAATTATGGAACTCATTTCCACCAGATATAGTTCAATGTAAACATTTTTATAGGGATAATCTAAATATTTACAGTTCTGTCAAAGTGTATCATATATGTTACCCTATTTTTGAGCAAAATCCAAGTTCTAGCTGTCTGAAATAAGAAAAACCTTTCTCCACAATGACAGAGTTTTATTATTTAAAAATGTATTTTTTTAACCTAATTTTACTTCAGAATCAGAAACAATAGAAAAACTAAGGTCATGTTTCACATTAATTTTATATATGAATGTATGAAGAAACACAAAAATCTAGTAATCAAAATGTTCACAAATTGTTACTAGCAATATTTTTATATAACTTCTTTTAACTTTTATTTCTTCATTTTGTGAGAGTGAAAATGGATATTGAGCATTCTCATATAGTTTCCATTATATTCCAGAGTCAGAAAAATAGCTGCACTATAAACACTGTCTACTGTCAAGTCCTCTTTCAGAAGTAAACTACAGGAAGAAGTTAGGAAGAGGCTACCAGCAAGTAGAAAAAAAAAAAAATTAGAATAGAATAGAATAGAATAGAATAGAATAGAATAGAATAGAATAGAATAGAAATAAGAAGTAAAAGTAAAATGTAAAAAAAAAAAAAAAGTAAAATAAGTAAAATAAAATAAAACAAAATAAAGTAAAATAAAATAAAATAAAATAGCCTAAGCTTTCTTAACCATCATAATGTTTGAGTTCATTCCAGTGTTTGGAAAATGTTTTTAGCCCAGTGGCTATTTCCTTAACCCCACAGCTTGAACAAAATGTGATTCYACTCCCCTCCAAAAAATATCTGAAACTCAACTCACTTTATGACTCACCCAAAACTTCCTTCATTACAATTCTGTTTCCTTTCTTTATACAATACCTTTTATCATATGCTGGAGGGTGATGGCTTAAAAGTCGGTGCCTAAGGGTTGAATTACTTAGACTCCCTTGAGCCACGGGTTCAAATTCTGGCAGAGTTGACTCAATTCTGCCGCCTTTCAAGGGAAAGAAATTGAATTCTGTGCAGGTTGTGCTGGGACAATCTTTTAGGGAAAAGCAAAATTGCAACTAATACCCAGCCTGCTTTCTGGAAACATTAAGGCTTTCTATCAGAAGGAAGTTTACCCTAGCGTTTTCCACTAATATTTCCTCTTTCACTTCAGTGCTGCAGGCTTCTCCCACGCGGTTCCTTGAGCAATCTCATTCTGCCACCAGTTGCACAGATCTGGTGAGGTTGCACAGAGCAGGGCTACTTGCTGCCCTGGATTCCTGTAACCTTGTTTGGTTTGTTAAAAGTTCTCCTAACAATCATGATTTCCTAAAATGTTTTTAATACTCTGTAGAATTTTCTTTACATGTTTTTTCTCAAGGCTCCTGATGATGAGACTAAGTGAATCAATGACAATATTGCCTTTCACTCACAGGAAACAAAGGGTTTCTTCCATTCACTCTTGCAAAAAAATAAATAAATAAAATAATATAAAACCTTGAAACCTCTCAGTGCACACACCTCAAGGGGTCAGCAGCAGAATGATAAATAAGAGCAGCCTCCCGTTAATGCTGAGCAGCTTTCAGCAGCCTCTCATGCTTTGCAAGCGCGCTGCTCTGGCAGCGCTGCGGAGTGAGGACACGGGCGCAGGCGGCAGCAGAAGGTGGCCCACAGGTTGTGAAAGGTGTCGGCGTCCCGCGGGAGGAGCGGCACAACGGAGCCAGGCAGCTCGCGGAGCAAGGTCAGTGCTGCAGCTCCATGCCGTTTCCCATTTCTACATTCTTTTCTGTAGGTTACACTTACTGCCAGTCCTCTAAAGTTCGCTCAGGATTTTGCCCTGCTGCTWGCCTGTGTCAGGGCAGTGACTGCATGGAAAATCCCATAGTAAGTGGTCATACCATCTCTGAAAACAAGCTCAGCCAAAAATACAGGGTTTATCTCATTTGTAAACAATATTCATCTAAAAGTATTTACTTGATCAGTATCCTGATCTTTGCTTTATAGAAAGTTATGAAATTTTGCAATTGGTCTTAGCATTTTTGTGAAAATTTACCGAATTCTGCTTGATCCTTTAAAACGCTTTCTTTTCTCAGAAGCACAGTAAAAACTTGCTAGAGTTTGCTAGCCGTATTACCTGATGATTGGCCAAAGTATGGTTTATYCTATTACAGAACTTACATTTTAAGGCATGCAGCTGCCTCAGCCCCCGGAGATGCTCAATATGTTCTGTCTCAGGGCAATCAAGCTGAAGGTTGGTTTTCTCCGGAACGACTACCTCCAAAAGTGTCACCAGAAGGGACATTACAGGATCTACCTCCTGTGCTTTCAGCTCTTGGCTCCCAGGACATTGCACAAGAACTTTATAGCTTAATGCAAATGAAAAGTATCAGAATTCAGGGAGAGCTAAGGCAAGAAATGCAAATTGGACTAAAAAAATGAATATGGAGTCTAACTGAGAAATCACAACATATGTCCTTAACTCCTGTCATTTATGGTAGTTAAACAATGTCTAGTGCTCTGTAGGAAGGATGGCAGCCCCTATACTGCTTTTATGCAGTCTATACAGCTTTATAGAGCCAAATCCAGGCATATCTAAGAGACCAAGGAAACTGTTTTTGGAGGAATCACCCTGCTGACTCCCCTGGAGCTCGCCTGGAGCTGCCTTCCTCTACTTCTAGGGTCTACAGTGTAGACATTATGTGGTGTGTATTTCCATACAGCTTAGTGCTTTCCTCACTAAAATCAAGGTTTAACCACCACAGAGAGCATCTTTTGCACCTTGGCAATATAAGACTACATTCCCAGTACAGACATAGTATAGCATGTTATTAGTTAGTAGATCTGTAACTATCAATATTTTTTGCTATGTGTGCACATGTGCATTTGTCAGATGCAACATATTGGGTGAACACAAGGACTTAAACCTACAGGTCACTATTTTAAAAAGTTGTTTATGATCTGTTAGGAGAATAGTGGCCACACGTGACTGCTTTTGGTACTTATTCAAATGTTTTAAAACTAACAGATGTCCTTTTTTTGTGTGTGCATAGGAAATGGAGAAAATAAATAGACTGTTTAATATGATCTGATTCTATTCAAAAATACAGTTAAATCAGGGGAAAAAATCCAGAATAAACATTTAAAGGGTTTTGTAATAGTATTCAATATGTTTTCTTTTCCTTTAGATCACCCTGTGGCTTGTCTCTAGCCTAAGCCAAGGCGAAGCTGCAAAAAAGTGAGTCTAGTTTCATGATTTGCAACCGAGAAGTGTATGGCTGCATTCCAGGCACAAGGGGTACACATGCCCATGCTGTCCTAAGCTACTAAAACACAGATACCAGTCTCTTAGAAGAGACTAAAGAGTATTCCAGCTCTGAGTGATGATGCCCTAAAGTCAAGGTTCGGACGTATTTGTAGATTGCCAGGAAAAGATCTAATTATTTCTGTTTGTACATAGAAAATTTCAGCTTATGCAGCTGCTACAGGAGTTTCTCTATTAGTTGGGAATTTGCCCTACTTCTTGGAGGCCACAAGAAGCAAGATACGATTTATAGGAAGTGACYGACTTCACTGACTTCCAGAAAATGTGGGAACTACACAAGCGGCTTCAAACTAATCTCCTGAACCGAAAATTATTTACAAATAATTTCTTCTCATTTTTCTACTCTGAAAATTTAAGTTAGGGAGAACTCAGTGCGCTGAAACAAGGGGAAAAAATTTGGGTGAGGGGAGAGAGTGTAGGCACTGGGGTACATCAGAAGACTTAAATTTTCTGCAAGCACAGAGCTTCGGATAATAGCCTCTTTTATCGTTGTTTTCTCGTTCTGTTTGATTTTCCATTGCAATGGCAAGACAAAAATGACAACTATGCTGCCATTAGCTTTTGATTCCTTTTGTGTGTCTTAACCTCCAGTGYAGGAACTATGGGATGAGAGATCAGGAATGAATTTGAAGAAGTTAAATATATAAGTTGCCTATGCTGATAAATCCTTTTCACATAGACTTTTCTCATAGCTCCTTATGCCAGCCTTTGAAAGTCACTTTACCTCCCTTTTATCCAAAAGCAATAATTCTTCAGGCTTCCTAATACTGTGGCCAAAAATGACCATCACTGAAAGGGAAAAGTTTCTATGGTCTACTGTTAGAAGTTCTCTTATGTCATTTTGTTACTATTTTCTACAGGGCCATCCCAGGACTGAAAGGAGAAATATGATAGAATCTTTTTTCCCCCTCTACAATTAGCCTCTATAAGGTCCTTCCAGCAGTATAGGTAAAAAGAGAGAGAATAGGTACATATATGTTTTTTTTCACAGTATCCTAATGAGAACTAAGAATATCTGTGTTCCCTCAGCCAGGTTTTTAGACAGCAGCTATTGCAATATGCCCAAGAGGAGAAACTCCAAAAGACAGAGCACAGACTCGAAGAAGGAAAGATGCATAGAAAATATCATCATCCAATTTCAGGCAAACAATTTAAAGATAACTAGCGTGTAAGTGATTGGGGTTGTATTGCTTTTAACTGCAGCCACCTGTTTCCAAAGGAGGAAGAATGGGTTCTTGGCTAAAGCTTGGCTAAAACATGATCTAGCTAAAGTTAGATGTCTTGGCTCTGTTCCTGGAACTGCTACAGACTTCCTGAATGACCTCATAGCATTTCTTACGCTTCTTGAGATTCATTTCTTTCACCTCTATCCACTTACGTGCCAGCACTTCACAAATAATGAGAGACTCTCTGATATAAGGCTAGTATGAAAGTATCTTTTSGTAGGACAGTAAAGTGTTGGCTGACTTAGCACATCATTCAAGGCATCAGAACCAATTAAGAGAGTGTTTTCTTTTATTTTGTTTTTAATAATAAAAAATGCCACAACCTCTAACATCCTGGCCTGTCCATCTCCCTAGATTTTTAAGTATGCCATGGTGTTGGAGCTGTTTTCTAGCAGTAAATGGAGTCATAAGTACACTAATACATATTTGCAATCTTTAGAGGATATTTATATACACATATGCAAATATACATGCATATATACATACATATATATATGTATTACTGAACAGCAACTCATCCACTACACAAAAAAGATCAAGTCATGACTCAGTTCTTATTTCTGGCATTCTTGGGGGAAAGTCATCTCCTTTGTGCTTCTCTTTCCCTGCTCTGCCTTTCCCCTCTGACAAATACAAGTTATCTGGGCAGTTCCTCTCTTACTGTGACCCTTCACATTTTCTTTAGATTTGGACTCATCTCTAACTTGAGATACCTGTCAATATGAAGACATTGTGCTGAATAACAGCTGCAGAGATGTTAGTCTCTTCTATCCTTGAAAAGATTAAGAAAATCCTTACCAGTTCCGTAGGGGAAGGATGATGGAAGGAATCATGATTTTATACGCTTATTTATTCATCCTTTCATTCACTCACAGATATTATTGTCTAGTTTCAGTCTATACCCTGGAGTTCCAACACATGTTCTTAACAGATGTTTTATTATTTGATCTTTTGTTATATTCATCCAAAGTACCACAACAGTCACACCTTTTATCTCCTTCTACCCTAAACTGTATAAGAATATAAACTTTTCATATTAATAGAGATTGTTGAGTCACTTGGACTCAGACACTCCCTCTAAGGGCAATTATAACTGACTTGTAGTTTTAACAAAATCTACAGCATGAGCTTAGTGATTTACAATGCTATGTATTCGACTTTCCAAAGTCACGGATTTTAAGGAACACAGAGATCACTGTTTCAGATTGCAATTATCTCTAGTCTATCTTTCTGTCTCTAAAAGAGGAATAATAGCAATAGTTTAGAAATGTATTTAAACTTTTCAAAGTAGAGAGTTACTGGATAATTGCTCTTCTTCAAATATCTTAAACAGACCCCTGTAGTTTCTCACATACAACCTATGTGTTGTCCTCGAAGAAAGCGACCCTCAGACTCAGCTTGGTGTGGGCTACAAACACATCATTTATTCACCTAACTTTGAAAATATTTGCCTAAATGATTTTTGCTATACTGACATAACAAGCTAATGACATTGGAGAAGCACAGTCCTTTTCTTTACCCATCAAACTACAGTCTCTCTTTCTTGTCCCAGGCTGTCTTTAGCATRAGCATACTTATTGCTACTAACTATATTTATAATTCTATAACATCATAGTCATATACATGGATATTACTTATTATATCATTTACAAAAATCTAAAAATAACCCTAAATATAGGAATGAACAACCACAAGATGCACGCATCCCAATGAAATATTATCCTCTTCCTACTAAATTTTGAAAGCATCTCTGATCTTTCTTTAAGCTGTTCTTACCTCTTTGTACAGAAAATTTATAGTAGTGTACAAATACTGCTTTAAGCCAGAAGAAATTAGTGCTGCCTGCATCCTTAAATATGAAGTAGAATTCATGAGGACAACAAAACAACAAGGGAAAATATCAACATATTTCAGGAAACTTTACAACTTGAGAACAGGGCTAAATACATAATGGGAATACTTTTAGATTTTTTTTTTAATTTTTTTCTTTTTTTTTTGCCACACAGAATTGTTCAATTGTACAATTTCTTACCACAATCCTTCCTCATACTCTTTCTTGTTGTATTAGRGTCAAAACATTCTGATATTCATTTTTTACTGGGCTGTTACTGCTCACAATTGTTAATTTAGAAGAAGATTCTCCACAGTCCTCAGAAGATGAACCCCCAAGTGACTGGGCAGCTAGATACCAGTAAAGCTTCTCTGTTTCAAGATAAGGTCCCCACCATAAAAAGTCCAATTWTTCTTGTCATAATTCAAAGTTGTATTAATCATCATTTCACATTTATTCTTGTACTCCTATGCTATTCTTGTACTCCTRTGTTCCTATGCTGTGATGTACTGTCATCTTCTCACAATTGCAGGTTGTTCTATATCATGTTACATTGTAAAAGTGTTTTCCAGAGGCATTAATTCCTACCTGAGCTGAAGTGGTAATRCACAGATGACAAAAGCTTCTGTCATTATGCACTCAGGAACATCTCCAGTACAAGCCTGAGCAATTGTATTGCTGTGCGAATTATTAGATGGTGCTTATATTTTGGAGAATGCTTATTATACAAGACACCTAAGATGACTCTTCTTTTCGGCCTGTATTTTTCTAAACAGTTACGGTCACCTACGTAATCAAAATTTTCATGTCTTAAGATATGTCCCAGCAGGACTACACCTCATCCCCCTTCCCGACACTGGACATCTGTAATGATACAAATTCCTGATGTAGAGATAAGAACACAGCATATTTCACCACATGCTACTAGGTGATAAGAGCTGGGTTCTAATCTCATTGACTATGGTTCAAGACAGGGGTAGGTTTATTCAGAACAAAACGGTTTTCTGACTTATCCACCCATCCATAGAAAATGACACTATAAGCTTTGACCCTGTCTAGGACCTCAGTTTCTGTTATTACCTAGAAGACTACAGTACCTGCACACAATATTCTCAAAGGAAAACAGCAAGTAAAAGCCTTTGAAATATGAAAATAAATACATTCTGATCATATCTGCTGCTTCTTCCTACAAAGAAAACACTGATATAGCATGACATGATAAAAAAAAAATCTCAGGCAAATAGATGCACTTTGCAAGGTGCCTTTAAGTTGAATGTATTCTGGCTATCTTGAATCAGGACTGGCAGGAAATATGCTCTCCAGGCTGTGGCAGATGGCATCAGTTTTGTTTGTTTGCCCAAGTTTGCTCTATGTTGCCGTATGTTCTGTTGTGTTCTGTTCCGCTGGAAGACAGAGTGGTAGAGGGATGGGGTTGCCAGTTTGCTTTCTTGTGGCTTCTGCTGTCTGGGCTACTGAAATTCTYTGGAGAGAGGAAAATCTCAGACCTTTGCTGAGGGCCACTGCAGTATTTTGAATGGCTGTTTGGGAAAGAAAGAAAAAAATATAGGGAGTGAAGGACCCAGCTATCAAGGATCTTGCAACACAAACACGTATAGAAGATTCCTGAGAGAAAAAAAAGTAACAAGGTCTCAGAAGTAGGGGAAAGAAAGATTTTTCCTAAGGGCACACAGGGTCTGGGTAGAGTGTGTTGTGTTCCAGGGAGCAGCAAAAGAAGTTAGGTTGAAAGCCGAACTGAAACAAAGGACCTGTCATATAAGGACATGTACTTTTAAACTGGATTACTCAAAATAATTAAGATTATCTATCTATCTATCTATCTATCTATCTATCTATCTATCTATCTACCCATACATACATACATGCATACATACATACCTACATCCACCCTTCCATCTATCTGTTTATAATTACAAAGAAACTTTGCTGTAGGTATGCAATTTAAAACTATCAAATTCATTAACACCACTGGAAAAATGTGGAGATGTCTCTGTGTAGCTCGTGGAGCGTTATAGAAAGTTTTTCCATCTTACTCCAATAACCTTGGTACTGTACAGCCRTCTTCTAACAGGTAAAACTACATAATTTATTTTCAGGAGGAAGACTGTTGTGTTGTATTCTATGCAGTGACCCAGAATTCTGTAGAACACCTAAACTGGATGACTTTGCAGAGAACTGTTGATACTGTTGATACTGCTGTTGGTACTGTTGATACTGCTTATGACAGTTGATATGATCATCCTTTGCCATACTTTTCCATCAGTAAGACACTAATATTCCTTTCTTATTTCACAGAGAATTATGAATAYAGAGTGAATAGCCCTTGTAGGATACTGCATGAGCAGGTTACAGTCATGCCAATCATGGTAGCAAATTTGGTTCTTACAACAGGAGTGTTAGAGCCAGCTAGTGACCGAAAGATGAGAAGCTTCCCATCCTCAGARACATGTGTCTTTGTTCAGTAACAAATCTCTAAAAAGCAGTTTTTTTCCAGCTTCCTCTGGACAATTTTCTTATTTTGTGTATAGCAACAGTTGATCTTTTTATTTATTAATTCATTTTATTTATTCTTCTGTTATCTCTATTAAATGCTTATTCTTTTGTTCTTCAGGCAAAAGACTTTCCTTCTTCCGCCACTCCTGATTCTTAATTACTGCAGGCTTGATTGACAGAAAAATAGGACAGAAGTTGCTTTTTTTTTTTTTCTTTTTTTTCTTTTTTTTTCTTTCTTAGAGTAAATGAAGCTTCTTTTACTTCATCCTCAGTGACACAATGTAGCCAGCTGTTAACAGGCTTTGTGTGTGTAAGCAGGAGTGAAAAGGGGAGACAGAGCGCGAGAGGGAGAGCTTCAACATTTGATGATAAAAAGTAGAGCTTGAGAGAATAATCACACACACGCACACAAAAAAAGGAATTATATGAACGGGGAAAGTTAATTGGTCTAGGAAACTAAATTCAATATTCACTGGTGGACGGGCTTAATGGTTTAATAACTGCCAATTCTGTACACAGGCTCTGCAGTTGTAATAAGAATTTCATCCCCAGCTCTTACAGGGAAAAGATAAGCAAGCAAATACACTGTGGCCACTGAATGCCCTAGTACTGTGTTTTATTATGTTTACTTTATAATCCCATCATCCCCATGCCACCAGCATGCTTGAGGGGTAGTGGAGGCAGCAGTCGACACTCCCTGTTGGCTCCCTGTCTTTCACTGCTACCCTAAGGTACTTAAGAATGACAGTATAAAGAATTTCTGTGCAGATGAGCCTGTAGATTTGGGGAATTGGCTGCTTATAGACAGGGATTCTTTTGGTAGACTTAATTCCGTTAGCAAGGGTGAAGAACCATCTGTGGGGATTCTTGTCATGTATAAGGAAGTTAGTCATGCTCTCTGTGGAGTTGAGTTTCTTGAATTTTAATGAAACCCGTGTCAATCTGTCTCTTCTATACCCCTGTGTTAAAATCAGTGGTCAGCTAGTCAACAATCACAACAGTAAATCACAGCAGATAAGCCATGCAGGAAAGTAATAGAGAATTTACATTTTTTCTTTTCTGTCCTTCTCCTCTCCTCTCCTCTCCTCTCCTCTCCTCTCCTCTCCTCTCCTCTTAGATATTAGATATTCCTTACTGAAAGGAATGACTAAAATTGTCATGCATTGTTTACTTTTAAGATCCATAGAATTAAGAATAGTACATACAGTATTGTATGTAATGTACATTACGCTTCCAGTCTGAACATCTGCAATTTCTACAACTAAACTTTCATCCAGAGTAGAGAATTTGAATTTATTTCATTGCAGTAGGACAGAGAAAAAAAAAAGTAAAAAAAAAAGCATATTCTGAATCTTCACTGTGTGACAGGAACTATTGCTAAATGACTTTGCATAGGTTATGGTACTTCAGCAAAGAAGCTAGGTCAAATTTACATGTGTAAACAAAAAAGAATATAGCTTGAAAATAAAGAATTTTCATTTGAAGCTGTAGGAGAGGGAAATGTTTAACTCCTTTATATCATAAGCATTTGTTGCCTATCTTTTTTGTTCCCATTATCAAATTGACCTCTTTTTTACAGTTGTCACATTACTGGAGTCATTTACATGACTTAAGACTTAATTGTAAGAAAGATTTTCCCTTCTTCTCAGATGGTACTTAGTTGTCTTAGGCCTGAGTCATAGCAGTACATGAAGGAAAGGGTATCTGACTTTTCGTAGTAACAACTGAAGAGTCAATGATTATATCTCAGAAATATGTTCTGAAATTGAAGTTGAGACAGAGCTAGTTTCTCTTCTTGCTGAGCCATTATGTGGCAAAAGCGTAATATTCTCTGGTGTAGTTAGAACAAACAAAATGCAACATATTAATGCATCCTAATGGTGAAAACCTTCCTAGAGATAGCAGGGAAGCTGAAGGTCTACTTCAGGATGGGGGCAGCAGACATACAATAAGGATCCTTCCTCTGGAAATATTATGAGAGAAGAAAAAGAAATGATAATAGAATAAAGAACATCTAGTATCTACTTAAGCAGAAACAGGTATAGGAAATTCCCTAAAGTACTACAATTCAGTCCATGTAAGAAAAACCAAATCTGAAGAAGGATTTCAATGTTGACTGTGTTAGCTGACTACCATCAGCCCATGTGCTGACTCATGCTCTCACCGTTTTCATGCATTCCTTCATCTACCAAACTCCATCATTTGTAACCTGGTTTATAGCTAGGACTGTATATTTTTTAGAGTAAGAGAATTTTATTTTACTTCATGAAGCACATAAGTCCATGGTTAGTTGCCTTGTATTAGAATAATATCAATAAATTGCATTGGCTGTAAGAACAGGTGTGTTATATCCATTGGAGGGAAAAAATCTTATTTTACTTTGCATGTTTTGTTTCCTTTAACAAAAATGTATTTTTATTTGATACAGCAATAATAGTAATAGCAGTAATAATTTTTTGTTGATTTTAAGGGATTTTCTGTCTCTGTTAAACTGTGTTTTGGCAGCACTCAGTTGATGCTACTGAAATGTGAATGTTTTTTACTTACATTAGTTAGTATTTCTTGAATAATTCCACTGGAATCCTGAAGTCCACAGTTTCTCAGCTGAAGATTGAGCAGTCCTCTAGCATACTTGAGTTAGTTCAAAGTAGGTAGCAGAATGTGGATAGCATGGAAGGTAAATTTTTATCCTTTAGAATGGATTTTCTAAAAAATTGACTTCCTCGGTATATTCTTCTCTCTCCTAAAGATTAAACTATCGTGTATTAGATGGCAGAGTAAAATGAGAAAGACCAAATGTAACCAGGAACATGCATGTAGCATAGAACAAATAAATATCTTCAGAGTAATCCCAAATATACATTTCTGATTGCAAAAGGATTATTCAGATAAAAGATACCGCTATTCAATGTAAATGTGTGTATAAAATACATTTAACTTTAAAAATACATAAAATTAATTTTTCATGGAATAAAACCGGGGGTATATTTGGGATAAATAAGTCTAAGGACCTATTAAGTTAAGTGGTTTAAGAAATGATGAACCATGAATTTCCTGACAGACCAAACTGCATGTTTATGTCTGTGTAGGACTTCATGCATGTGTTCCTTCTCCTCCCGTGAGAAGCACAATGTTTCTATTTAGATATCTAACTATAAATTTGGATTTATCATTGAGTCTCTCAGGATAAGAATATTGTCCTTGATGGTTTTGRTGGAAGTGCTATCGGGAAACACATCATAGAGAGAAGTTTGCTAATTTCAGCAAAGAATGACAGTGAGCAGCTTGAATCACTCACTGTTAAAGTCAATTTTTCTAATAGAGTATGAAATGTATTTTTTAAATATTTGTTAATTTTGTTTTGGTGTCACTGTCACTGCAGTGCCCTTGTACAGGTGTCATGGGAAACTRATGGGCTGTACATCAGTTAGTACTGATGAAGGAAACTGAAACCTCTGATAGAGAGGGAAAATAAAACAGTGTAAAGCTCCCAAGAACAGTGTTTATAAGTTTTCAAATAGAAACTGAGAAATACCAATAAAGTTTGGATTCAGCTCAAGCGCACCATCAACCTCAGGCAGCTTCCAGATATTTATTTATTTATTTATCACCCATAGTCTAGTTTCACCGAAAGATTTATAGTGAAGATTACTGGCTCAGAATGTAGATCCAATCACGCATTGTGCAATAGGAGCAAATGATTCCTGTTCTCATCATTCGGATCAATAATTTTCTAAAGCAGCATTAACAAAAGCAACAACTTCACCAGGTTACGGGGGTTTTGTACYGAGTAATGACTGCCTGGAGAAGGAAAGGGCAGAGGGAGTAAATCCTGGCAGCCTTTTACTATTGAGGTAGCACATACAAGTGAATCAATAGCGGCCCTGGTAAGACGGCACTGTAAACATGCTTTATGGGTTTGACTGAGTAGGTTGGCAGAGAAGCTGCTGAAAGTATTGGTACAAACYGCCCAATCCGATCCAACAGAGAGCTGAAAACCAAAGGCCTTCACTTTTTTAGAAGCACTAAAAAGTATCTTGGCCACAAGATCCTCGGCCCCCCTGCCTGGCCTTGCATCAAAGTAGAGGACCATCTAGTCAGTTTAAACATCTTGCCTCAACCTTTTGCAAGGGGGTTTCTTAGAAGGGGCTGCAGCCGCCTGTGTCCCTCCTTGAGTCCTTTGCAAAGAGCTCATGAAGGGGTGCTCAGGAGAATCAGTTTGCTCTGCAGAAGAGCAGGTCTCTTCCAGCCCAATGCTGAATCCCAGCCCATGACAGGGACCTGGATTTAGAAAGGCTGCCTGTAAGTGCACATCCAGCGAGTTACTGCTTTTCAGTAGAGAGGCCACAACTTATTAATGGGGCCTACCTTGACTCCTTGGGCCTATTTTGATCAAATTTAAATGGATGCTATGCCCAGCAGGAGGAGTTCAGTGACAAATACGGGTTTTATCCTTGTTTTGAATAGAGTAAATAACAATCTGCTAATAAACTTTTGACACCATTGTCCTTTTTCACCCTGAAGCCAAAGAAGTGATAAAAGTGCTTTAATTAACACTTTCTTGAGCACATATTTTATTAGCAGTAGGATTCATACAAATACTAATAATATTAAATAAATAATATTGTATAGGTATAAAGATTGTGTCAAATAAGCAGTTTTAAGTTTGCTTGTACCCTTGGCATGGGCAAAGATAATGAAGTTTGTTACTATTACTGTTTGCATTTGTAGTGGAATAGTGCTTAAGAGCTGCAGACACAGATSAGGATTTCATCGAACTACGTGCAAACATAGGACTAGCTTCAAATAATTTACAACCAAATATGAAACAGAGCTAGTTAATATATATAAAAATATTTTTATAAATATATTTAATATAATACAATATATTATATATTATACAATATATTATATTAATATATCAATATAATATATTAATATATCAATATAATATATTAATATAATATATTAAATTAAATTATATTGTATTATAATATAATATATTTCTATATGTGAGACTACAACAAAACAACATGATGATCATAATGTACCAATCCCTTAAGCAGAATAAATAACCTCTGAATCTTAGAATTTCTTCAATATAAAATTTGGAGCAAACAAGGATGTGAGACTGAGAAAATTTCCTTAAATTATATGAACTGAACCAAATGCGATTTGCATAAGTCTCCTTCAAACTGCATGAGGTTTATTTCCACCTATAATCAAAACCAGAAAAGATCTGACCTTCTTTAAGGCAAGTGTAGGATGAAATCACATTGCAAAAGCTTTCTCAGGAAAATAGGATCAGAGACTGCTCTTCACCAACTCTTCTGCTTAGCAACATTGTTGATGATAAGTCATACATAAAATGTTTTAGGGAATTCAGTCTTTGGATTCATATTTCTCTAATGACAGTCAAAAGACCTTCTCTAGCTGTCTATTAGCTAGGTGTTGGACTAATAGGTAGACACTTAGTGATAATTCACAATTTTGGGAGTGCAAAATTATAGATCTAGGCAGACTTTTAATCAATGGCCCTATTAGGAAGCAGAGAAATGTACAGGAATAATTTTAGCTGTGTCTGCTGGTGAAATCTCATCTCTGTTCCAGTCTTCCTCTGCCAGCATTCCTGAAAGAGAAGGAAAAGGAGAAAGGCATTAAATTTTCTTCAGTCTTCGGCAAGTTTCCTCACAGCTAGCATTGACCACTAGATATGTCATTGTAAAGCAGATATATACATTATGAGCAAAACTATTCTAGATTTTTTCTAACACCAAGAAATAAAGGCTCATTCAGAGACTGCAGGCAGGCTGGAGGTATCTCTCTCCAGTGCATATAGACAGTGTCTTGGAACCTACCACGAGCTCCTTCACCAAGCACCAAAAGAAGCCAACTTCCACTGTCCATGATTGTTGCCCTGGTGCAGGCTCTTCGGGGTTGAAGATTATCTAGCAGCAGATTTTCAGTTATATACATAAAATACAACACTGACTATGGATTAGAAAGGGGCTGCCAAGTGCAGCATTCAAACACCTGGAAATATTGATTTTACACTTTTCCTGTGATTCTACATCATGTACCTTTAGTTTCTGGCAATCTCTGTAACTTTTATACTGACATAAATTGTGATAAAAAAGGAATCAAACAATCCCCCTTTTCCCTTGAGAAACAGAAAGGAAAGTTCTATTGCACCATTAATATTTTTGTTAATGTAGGTGATCTCAAGAAGGGCAAAAGTATAGGGAAAGTTAAATAGAAAGTTTGTGGGTTTTTTTTTTCTTTGTTTATTTTCTTACTATTTTGGCTATAAATTTGCTCTCCTTAGTAAGAATCATAGGAAATGTGAACACTTATGCATTCAGAAAAAATGTGTTATCGGTGATAATTTTTAAGTGCATACAGCAAAAGATAATCTAAATACCTCAGATGAATCAGAAGTATTGAGGTCATTTTTCATAGGATGAGACAATAGGAAAAGACATTCTACTAACAGCACACTTGATGAACATCTGATACTTTTTGTAGTGAAATAGCATTACAAAGGAAGTAAAGCCTTCTGATGTCCTCAGTGTTCTGTCCTGTGGGATATGGAATGATAAGTGCCTGTAATGACCCATCTCCGTTCAAAATTCAACAGTTCATAAAGTTTTTTCTGTTTCTTGCAGTAGTATAGAACATTTTTTTTCTTTGTTTGTTTTTTGTTTTTGAGTTCTGCAAAGGGACATGTATTCTTGTAGTTTCCTTCTTCATGAACTGGCAAAAGTTCTCCAGTATGACTTAAATTCTCCAGTCCTGCCTTAAATTCAAAACAATAGTGCAAAGTTAAAGATGTAGCAGAAGATTCAGCCTTCTAAAAAAAAAAAAAAATAGATTCAGAGTTTTGCTCTATGCTTGGTCACCTGTCTCAGGAAGAACAAGGTCTGTAGTGCTGTATTGCACCATGTCTGTATCATCAAGGGTGAGGTTTGGAGCACTGCTTAGAGTACTACATCACCTTTCATGAAATGAGGTGAGGAACACCTAGTAGAGAACATGAATAATATATGTTCTCTCTTATCATGCAGGATCTTCCATGGGTAGACTAATAAGTGGCTGCAAGGATTTGTACCAGTATTTTCACACTTACATGAAAGATAGGATCTGAGAAAGCATCCAGCATCAGCAGGTATCCTACTGCCCATGAATAGTATTTCCAAATATGAATTAAGATGGAAATGTACAGTAGAAGGAAGAACCTTCCCAATTCAGTCTTCCAGCTCTCCTACTGCCCACATCAAGCCTGAACTTAGGCTGCCCTAATTCTGGAGCTTTTATAATGCTGTCATTCTCTTTATATGCATATGTAGACACAGTGCTATGATAATAAATGAACATGGCATGAATTTATCAATTCACCTTTTTTTTTTTTTAATTTGGTTTTGAGCTGTGACAGGAAAGTAGAATTAAGAGGAATTAAATAGATCAAGAGGAATATTTTATGCAAGAGCTATTTAGACAAAAGTCCAGGAACAAAGCTGATATTCAAGAAACTAAGAAGAGAGGAATAATTATGCAAAAAAAAAAAAAAAAAAAAAAAAAAAAGGTGTGTATCATACAGAGACTGAAAAGCTTCACAGGATTGGATCAGAAACTAGCAGTCTGTTACAGAAATGATTTAATTAGAAAGTTAACAGCATCACCAAAAGCTACAGGTGCATGGCTAGGCTTTCTGAATAGTCTTTCAGTCTGCCTACATTGCTAGGATGGTAGGCTTCTTCAGGACAAATTAGCATTGCTTATTTGAGCAAATTATTTGGCTGCTCCCATGGGGATCTCTGCAACTTCAACTTCGGCATCCAAGAATCAGACAGATCATCACACATCAACTCTAGTGACTGAAAGGAATTTTAATATCAATAAGGTTTTGTTTCAGTTCTTCAACACAGGTGAGTTTCTTGCTTGCAAATCATAGGGCATGGGGGGCTGTACAGGTAGCTCTGAATATAAATGGACAGAGGAGCCAAGGAAGATGGCCTTTTTTTAAACAACTCTTGTAGTGATTTGGCTGAAGTAGGCTTTCCAGGATAAAGCATCTTGATATTAAATCTTGGAGGTGTTCCAGTGAATAAATAAATGAAAAGGTAGCTATTGTGAAATATTTTCTTAGAACTCAATGAATTTCTTCTGCCTTTACTACTAACCACATCGAAGTGAGAACAAAATAGGCTTTTAAGAAGAGTTATGATATGTCCTTCCTTCAATGGCCCTAGAAATTGGTTAGAGATGGGATAGATGCATGAACATTAAACTATTATCATTAGAAAAGATCTTTAGGAAGAAATTCTATTTTCATTTGAATTATTTGGTGAATACGGAGTGAAAAGTGAGTGGGAAAGGAGCCCTGGAGATTCTGAAGCAGCAGAGGAATGTGACACATGGAGTTAGACTACTCAACAAAAGCAAGTTGTTAAAGAACACCAGTTAGTAATATATATTTTTGTCAAGATTAACTTATTGCCTGTTGCTGGACACTGAATAATCCCGATCCTATTTGGTTTCTGAGATTTCCTTGAGTGGGAGATTACCTTGAAAGCTAAGGTCTATAATCATTGATGAGAAAGTCATGATAAATAATGGATGTCATAAAAGGAATGAATTGAAAATCCTGCTTTCTTTTTCCCCTTGTTGAAGATGAGAATGAGGAGAATCATCTGGATAACTTGTGGGATTTTCTATTTAAAATAATGTTTCTGCTTTTTAACTCAACTTTAATTAAACTAACCTGCATTCCTGATAGCTTGTGTTTGACGGTATCCCTGGCAGGCTTGAAGTACATTTTTAATTTTGCAATTGCTCTACTTGCTTTTCATTCTCAGTTGACCTCCTCATTTATTAGATGCTTACATGTATTTAATAGTTGGAACATTTGAAGTCAATCTTTTTGAGAATAGAGATGTAATTGTCATTTTTATAGCAAAGAATGCTTTCTTTAGGCACAAATACTCATGTTTAGGAGATTAGAGGAGCTGGTTACTGCTTCTCCAACATCATTAAATATTTGGATTCTAGCAGCATGGAAGATCAGGCTCAAGGGGACTCAAGACTTCATCTATCCATACACCTCTCCTCTAAGGCAGTATTAACTGCCCCATTGCAGAGAGATGTTCATCTAATATGTTCTTAAAAGCTTTCATTGATAGAGATTCAGCAGCTTCCCTAGGCTATCTTTTCCACTGCGATAAGAACAGTAGATAAAAGCAAAGTGAATGTATTAACTTTCATTGAACATACACAGGATATGTTTTTGCTAGCTGGGCTCTTTGTAGTTTAACAAGAAGTTGTGCTGGACAGATTCTAATTAGATCCATAGACCCCTTGTGGGTTCATTTTGAAATGCCTGTTACCCAACTTCAGTTTTCTGATTAAGCTCCAAATGAAAAGGAATGCCAGAAGTCTGCCAAGTAGGGTGCCAAGCCACCATCAAGACCTTAAGCACGATGACTGCCRCATTGTGGGAACTCGCAGAGTCAGGCCTGCACTGCTGAAAGGAGATAACACAAGAAATCTGCACTGAGGCCACAGTCCCGCAATCTCATTTCCAAAAAATGACTTTCCCATGAGGATCATCACTGCCAGGGCTGAAAAAGTGGCCCTGGGTCGAAATAGTGAYGCGGGCTCAAAGTGGTCTGAGCACAGCTGGCTTGTCTCTCTTTGCCTTTTTTTACCRTTATGTTGGACTTTATGTTTTAACGCTGCTGTTTGTAAATTGTACATCTGTATTCTTAATTTAGCGACAGACTAAGTAGAAATTAAAGGAAGAAAAATGTCCATTTCTTCAGACAGTTGCATGAAATGTTCCGTATATCAACAAGAAGGCTCATGTTTGTGAAATGAAAGTATTTTTGTTCCCTAAGAACTCTTTCTTCTTTGTTTATTTAATGGGGCAAAGAGAAGTGAAGGGAAGGGAAATGGACAACTACTCGCAAATCTAAAAGGTTTTRTGTGGGGAATGAAGTTGTGTTTTTGTATTGATTTGCAACTATTTCTAATTAAAGGTGATTGATCTAAACTTGTTTTACATAGTTCACTTTTATAACAACTTAAATCACTGTTAATACRACCTAGTTTCTAAATTAATATAGACTGAAGTTCTGTAACCTATACTTGAGATAAGATCAGACTAGCTTTATGAAGTCCCAAAGTGCAGCTCAAGGGCCCCAAAGGGACAGTTTAATTGCAGCCATCTTATTAAGCATGAAAGTATTACATATACCTTAGATGAAGTTTGTTACGTAGCCCCTAGCTTGATGTTCTACCAGTTCAGTGGCACTCCATGAACAAAACTTTRGCAATCTAATTAATGATATCTCCAAGCTTTAATATCAATTGATGAAGGAAAGATGTTTCATGTCCTTTTTTTTTTTTTTTTCTGCCACTGGAAAAGCTGGTTCTTGAGAAATTTCCATGATGATTTTTACAATTTAAAAAAGTGCTTGACTGAGAATAAATTTTTTGATGATTTTAGTGGTGGAAAAGCTTAAAGTTTACCTACCTCTTATTTCTGCATATTGACACAAAAACAATGGTTGTTCATGGTGGGGCAAATATAAAAGTATGTGACACATCACCAGAAGTCCGCCACGCACTGCATCTAGGTAARGAAGATTTTAGTCTCTCTCTTCCTCACATTCTTTCTTTAATTATTTTTGTGACTTTTTTAATTGTGCCATATGCCATTGCCATACTTGGTAAGGAAAATTACATCAGTAATGGAGAATAAAGAGAACAAAAAGGAAGCATAAATAAGAGAACTAGAAGGAGACACTCTATTAGCAGGATTTCAAAGGATGTGAAAGGCACTTGACCTACTTYTACACTGAAGCAGTGGGAAGACATGGGGAAAAAAAAGACTTCATGTAGAAGGAAATGAATAAAATATATGAAAGTATAACTTTTTATTAAAATAAAAAAGAAAATAAACCATGAATAAAATCAAGTCATAATCAACAAAAGAACACAGATGGAGCTACCTTTCTTTTACATACACTCTATYAGCTTATGTGTAGTATTCCTAGTGATTCTCAGGAAAATATAACTGTATCAAATTTCAGTCGTCCTTATCTCCACTCAATTCTACTCTGCCTAGTCTAGAAGCACCAATGCTTCACAGGCCTAATGCCTCTCCTCCTCCTAGTGTGGGACTAGACCTGGACGAAACCTCTCTGTCCCTGTGGTTTGCTATAGGAAGGCAGAAGATGGGAGTGAAATCACAAGGGAGGCAAGAAGCTTACTACCTCAACTTTCGTTGTCCTGACTTGGATAATGTCAAAAAGACAAACATTGAAACGAATGGCAAGTCCAAAATGTATTTATGGACATTTGCAGTCATTTATGCTGCTAGGAGAGGATTTTTCTTTATTAACATTGATTGCAATTCATTCTTTGTGTCCCATACACAATTATTTGTATATAGATTCAATTTGTTTTTATACAAATATACATGACTGTAATTTCACTGAAGACGATGTTGAAACAAAAGCTGCGTAGTTTAACTGAGTGAAGGAAACAAAAGCTGCGTAGTTTAACTGAGTGAAGCTGTTAGTTTGCATTAAGAAAGCAGTGCATTTCTCCAGATAACCTTTGGTTAAGATCGGGAAGAATTACAAGATGAGAAAAACAAACATAACATTTCTATAAGACACTATGRGAAAAAGACAGTGTATAATGTTGTACATCTGAGGTGCAATGCAAACTAGTGTTGATTCATCAGTTTCTCAGTAGTTTATAGAAAGAAAAACATGCAAACCAACAAAACTACTTCTTYTAAGTGGTAGAGTGTAAGAAATATGCAGTCTTCAAGTCACACTTTAGTTACTTGCATTAATCATGTAGACTTTACATAATTATCTGTCATTACTGCCTTTGGAAATCTTTCAGATAGAAAAATTATGGYAGAATTATCTTAGCAGACTATTTGTCCTGCTGGATCGGATGTCAGAACTCATGAAGAATGAATGCTTGTGCCTCAAATGTTTTCAGAATATTATCCTTTGAGAGGCACCAGGGTATGAGTTTTGTGCCATCTGTATTACCAGGGTTAGGGAAAGAAACCCCAAGGATCCTTATTCTGTTCGTACAGAGAGTTCTGAACAGTATTTACCCAGGGCCATACATTTAAAGCAGATGTACATATTTTCTRCCTAACATGGAGACCTACTGCCATACAAGCGTTTGTGTTCAGAAACTGAACTGTAAACTTTTGTAAACTACAAATTTATAGTGAGCAGAGTTATGGCTTTTCATGGGCTTTAGCTGCCTATTAACTTTAGAGAAAATAATGACTTGCAAAATAGATATATTAAAAAAATGTAAAAAWGAGTGATTCACTTACTGGCAGTTTCAAAACTGTCTTCAGAAGATATTCCTTTTGGAAGAGCTCTGGCAGACCTAGTGCAATGATTTTGCCATGACAAAGAATAGCCTTTTATCAGAGAAATATTCATTCTGGTTCCCCCCTGCTGACTGTTTTCCATCAAATTCAGTAGAWTAGAGTGTGAGAGAGAAGCTATTTCATTGCATGTGGTCTCCTTTAATTTATTGCTTTACATACCAAAAAGTCGTTCACTGCCTTTTTAGGCAAGCCTTGTGAGACTTTCTAGACCTTGATGTTCCAGGCCTGACTAACAAGCTGACAACCTCTGAAGCCGCATGAGATAGGAGAGCAAAAAGGCCTGCACCTGAGCAGTGGCTGCATCACACTCTTATTAGAAACTGGAGGACAGATCCTGTCTTCAAGCTTCTGTAAGAAGCAAAGCTCCAGTGATTTCCCTCAACTGCAGTGATGTAAATCTTGATCAGAATTTGCTCCTCTCCTTAGTGACTGTGGCTCTAAACTTAATAGAATTGTTAAGATTGAGGGGTTAAAGTAATGAGTTCCTCAACAGTTCACCTCTTATTGCCAAGTATTCATTAAGCGTGTACTGGATGTCTTAGACAGTCACCTCTAAAGTCTCTGACTTTCTGGTAGGGATACAGTCAATCTTCTCTGTAATGTCCTCAAAACTTATATCTCTGAAAAGTGCTTTCATTAGATTGCTCTACAAATCACCCCTTTAAGACCAATTCTAAATATGCTTTCTGAACTGTAGAGTGATTAGTGCTGAATGCAGTACTTTGGGTGAGGTCCTAACGAAATACACTGTATTTCCTTAACAATAATTGAGTTGAAGGCTTTAATATAAGGATTTTTTTATTATTAAAATAACTCTCATATCTCTCTCCAGGTCAATATGCAGTAGTACCTTCCCATTAAGCAGATATTATGTCCTTTTATTACATTCTCCGAGACTCATTATTCTGCATTTATCTGCATTGAATTTGCTATCTATTAGCTCAAGTACTTAAATGATCTAAATCCTTCCCTACCTGACTGTATTGTTTCTCACGGATGACCTTTCCTCCCAATTTAGTATCATCTGCACACCAGAAATTTTTAGTTTAAATAATATGCTCTGAGTCATTTAAGGTACTGAAAGARCTGTGGTTCCAACATCGATCCTTGCAGTGCCCCTGACACAAGTAACTTTGCTTCAGCTTAAAAGCGTAGCTCACAATGTGCAATCTCGTCAGCTGCCGCTTAACAATATGGCATTCTCACTTTGATCGGGAGGAAAAGCCTTGCTTAATGCATATGTAGCTTTTACAAAGTGTATTCTGGTTTTGTTGAAAATAGACGGTCTAAAGTGCACGAGGACATGTCTGCACTATAGCTGGAAAATCACCTGTGCTTGCTAAGCCCCAAGCTGCAGCTGCCCATGTCCTCTACAGGTCCACAGTGAGCCATGGCAATTCCAGGCACCCTATGTTGTGGTTTGTTCTCTAGACAACCAAAATAAAGTCCTCACTGTTAAGCAGGCAGAACATTTGTCTTTTTCCATTTTATTTAGGAAATATATTCTGAATGCTCATGCAATGCATCCTTAGCATTGCTTATGAAGATTTCAACAAAATCGGGGTGCTGTGAAGGATGTCTGTAGCTGTGGGCTGCACACAAGTTCACTCAGCTTTGTTGATCTTCGTATCTTCTCTGGAACAAGAGTAAGGATGTTGTAACATATCTTAAGTCTYCCTCAAGACACTTGAGTCTCTCTTGAGTATGTTTTTTAGGAAAGGTATTTTAAAAGAGTCTGCCTTTTGATTGAGGACWTGTAACTGGAAGGCATGGAAGAGAAGAATAGTTAATATGCTTTATGTATGGCAAAGGGACATTTTGGAGGAGTTTTTTGGAGGACTGGGCTTAAAGGRCTGTCCCAGGATTTTTGACACACTACCCATTCAGTGCCCCAATCACGTAACCAGCCTGCCTCTCCACCAGTGTGCCAGGATGACCCCTTGCTTCTGTGTGCCAGGACAGTCCTCTTCTACTGCAGCCCTCCCTCCAAAGGAAGGGCTTCCTCCACATTCCTTACTGTTACCTTTCCTCCACTCTCCTATGCCYGAGGTCTTTGGCTCTGACTGTTATATTCAAAGGGCTAAATTCTGKGTAAGGGCTCTGGGCTCTGGGCTACATCTACCACAACATGCATGTTCCCAGTGGCTACTGCCCTCTGCAAAGACAACTAGTTGCATATACAGCCAAGCCTGACACTTTCTTTAAAAAGGAGAGGGGGAGAGGTGCTGGTGGGGAAATCAACACAAATACTTCAAGAGCGGCATTTTCCTTTAGTAACTGAAATGTGTCTCTGCTMCCAAACTTGTGCTGATATTTTCCACTTACTGTATTTTTTTTTCCTTCTCGCAGAAAAATAGGTTGCTATGACTGAGTAGATTTTCTTTTTCCTAACAGCAGAAAAAGAACCAATTGTGTATGCATAATTTTAAGTTATTTAAATTCTATCGCCCCAAAAAGTGATTATTTTCTTTCCCTATGAGGCGTTCCAACAAATTTCATGTAGTCAAGGCAGGCTTAGCTACTTCTTTCTTTGGCTTTTTCACTTCTCTCTGTTCCCCCAGGATGTTCTATGATGATTATTTCTTTCTGTCTTTATTTTGTCTCTCCTTCTTTCTTCCTATTTATTTATTTATTTTTACAGCTAGTTCCCCTGAGGGAGTCTGCAGCAGTAATGCTGAAGCACTGCTAAATGCAGTAAGAGAAAATCATCACATGTTGGATAATCTGTTATCTCACTTACATGACATGAACCAACAAAATAAATATTTGCCAGAAATCTGTCTGTGCATATGTGATTTTATTAATGTAAAACCTGATTTTGTCCATTTCCTACGAATGCTATCAAGCTGTTTTAGATGAAAGGAAAGACAGGACCTAATAGGTCTCTTGGGATAGATATTTAAAGCTTTTTGACATCTCAGTATTTCAAATATGTAACATTTTGGAAGTGTTTAGTCCTGAATTTATAAAGCTCTAGATAATGACGTTTTCAATTAATTCATAACATAGGTCATAGATATTGGTTTCTTCATACCAACACATTAAAATATTTTCACCTGACAAAGAGGCAACCACCTCTGTGGTGGATGAGATAAATATGATGAGATTTTTTTTATACCATGTCAACTTATATTCTCACTTTTGAGATTGTTTGGAGGATGACATATTTCATGCATGGTCATGCATGGTTTTCTGATACGAGTTCTTTCCATTAGGAAACAAAATAAAAGTAATAAATTTATTTCATTTATTTTTTTTTCCTTTGCTTTTGCCCTAAAACTAGATTAATTGAGGAAAAAGGTACCTTGTATACACTCACTGGTAAATGCTGGGTCTATACTATCACACTGTTCATACCTACACGTCTTCCCTCAGCAGCATTCAGAGGAGCAGCTGCCCATATTTTCACTGGAAAAAGTGATGAAAGATCATCAAGCAAGCCTACCTCAGTGTTTAACAGATCTAACTTGAAAGTACATGTATCAGAAATATTGTATAATCATGGAATTCAGAAAATAATAGAATTAYGAGTGGATTTTTTTTCTGAATGAAATCTCTTTTGATTGTTCTTCCATCTCCATCATTATCTGAATTCTCATAAGCCAACACCATGAATAAGAGTTTTTCTTTTTTTTTTCCTAGCCTTTTCAAGGCATTTGCCTTTAAATAAAACTGTCCTACTGTGAAAAAAAAAAAAAAAAAGATTTAGACTTTTTGAATTGCTCAGATTGCAGATTAAGGATTTGGATTTTCTTATTAACTTTAAAAATTGAAGTAGACCTTCACAAATTTTATCCTGCAGTTACCAGAGAGTACTGTGCCTTGCATTGACTTTTTARTAAATCTTTGTGCCAGAAGAAAAAGAGGTTCAGCTTTTGAGATATACAGATGAAGGTGAAAAGTATACAAAMTATTAAAAATACACTAATATTTCATTTTGATTTTCATCTAAATTAAAGAAAAAGGCATTATCATTTTTTTTTTTCCCCAAAAATGTCTCTGACTGCTCTACTGAGATTTGATGAATTCAATGAATTGCCAAATATCTGATACCGCCTTCCTACCCTGGGAGAAGTAAGACAAGTTTTCCTATGCAAAAATATAATGTAAATTGTAGATGTTGTAGATGTAAATGTAGATGTAAATGTAGATGTTCAGCAAGTAAAACTTGCTGAAGTTAGTGGAGGAGCTTTTTATAGTTAATATATGTACTTAGCGGTTAGTGTATATACTGTTTTAAAAGAATAAGCGAATACTGTTTTAAAAGAATAAGCGAAAAGTTGTTCTTATTTAGAAGTTGTTTTCTGAATAGCAGCATTTCTTCTCCCTTGGAAGGAGCACGTGATAACAAGGCCGTTCTGAAAGCTAGAAGATCTCTAGGAAGGTTCCGGACCTTCCCTATCTTATGGACAGTTGCTCTCCTGACTTTTCCACCTCAGACATTCACAGTGAATTCAAAAGGAGTATTTGCTTCTCGACTACATGTGTTGCTATGTGGTTGTGAGAATAAGGTTTGAAGGTCCAAAAGGGAATTAGAACTTACCTTTAGGGAGCCCAGAGAAGAACAGGCGCCCTGCTTGTTTTTGGACTCACGGTGACTGTTCAGTCAATACTAGGTGAAAATAAGGACAAATTTAGGAAGCAGGACCAAGAGCTTAGACCCTTCTCTGCCTTTGTCATTACTTTCCTATAACAGATTTTTCTAACTCTGAAGCTGGGATSAGAATTCCTCTGGTTCCCAAGGTCTGCAAGTGTTTCTCCTCCACCTGGACACTAGTCTTACTACAGCTTTTTCGAAAGATCTATTACACTTGTGTTTTAGGATGAAGAAACTGCCATTTCAGCTACAATCTCATAAACCCTACTCCACCTCTGGACACAGCTCAGGTTAGTATTTTATATGAATTGTATGATATAAGGGTATTATATACAACATAATAACACTTCTGTTGTAGCTGAGAATTGGGCAAAGTCTAAGCATGCTTAGCATACAAAGATCCTCTGAGGACTTAGGAATTTCAAAGGTAAATTTCTATAATGAGGAGATAAATACCTACATTCTGACTTCTGTAAAGGTGCTGGGGATGTTCCTAAAATAACCCTAATTATGCACAGAAGATTTCCTAAAATCTTCAATAGATTAGATGTCACAGATGCCTAAATTCAGGTTAAGTTTATTTTTTCTGACTTGGTTTCCTGAATGTGAGAACTGAAACTCCACCAAAAYGTCACTTTAAATGCCTAAGTGGTTAGTTGAATGTCTGTCCGAGTATCTCAATAAGATATTTAGGTGCCAAGACATATTCATAGATGTCTCTAGGCACTAAAATTCCGGGAAATGCATCTTGCTGATAAGAGATAGTGAAGAGATATAGAAAGAGGCTTAAGTATCTTACATCTGACTATGACATTGAGTCTCTCTAAATTACACTTTGATTTTTTTCTCTGTATGTGAAATAAACATTCACCAGCCTACAAACAGATCTAATGAACATTATTCACTCAATGACTTTGTTTACTAGTGTGGAAGGGCCTCATTCAGATCTGGACTAATGACTTATTTTAATAGACCCAATATGATCATAATTGGTTGAGGGGTTGATTTTATTCTTTTGTGAAGTGTCTCAGTGCAGAAAATAGGAGAGTGAATATCTATTTTGTTTTGTTTTATATTAATTTTGCTTTGTCCTTTGGCTGATCTGCAGCTAAAGGATGCAAAGAAGGGTTTTATTTCAGARATTGTTAACTTGGAGAGAAAAAATCCTTGTAAATTTTTCCTACTAATATGCGTTATTTATTGGGTTATATGGACAGTATATGGACAGTACTTCAGATACATCATGTTCTTCCATCTAGAGAGAATTTTTAGATTTATAGTCTGCTACAGCCATGCTCTGCCTTCCTCCTACCTTGATGTCCCCCAGAGTGAAGGAAAGTATAGTAGTTTTGAACTTTGAAAGAGGAAGAAATAGAGGAAAGCCTACAGATTTGAGGACCATTTGCTGAATGATGAACAAGAAACAAGATGTAAAAAGATGGAAAAATAAAACAAAACTTCCTTTCAGCATAGCCTGGCACTGATAAAACCTCTAAATTTAGAAGGATGACCATTAGAGGGTATTTTTTGTTATGAGCATAAGGTTATATTGCTGCAAAGCTGGACACACTGTGTGTTGGGATGATGATGAAAATCAGTAGTCAGATGGGAAAGAGGATTCAAATGAGATCTGATATTACTGATGAAACTGAGAATTTTAAGTAAACAGCATTATTATGCCTACAACATATACTTTTCTGACTAAACAGAACTCTGTGCCTGCTGTTCCTCCTTAACTTATTGAATTCAATAGGGGTGAAGTTAATTTCATTATTCCTTTCTTTTTTTTTTAAATTGCATACTGACTATATTGCTCTTCCAAGAAAATATGGATGCTGTAAACCGTGCCCTCCCAGTGTTATTAACCAGATCAGATTTAATACATTYATGCAATTATATTAGAATTCTGTCCTGGACTTTCAACAATTTTTGTTTTATCTGAAAAATATTGCACAGAGGCCAGTGTCTCATCTGTGGAAATATGGTCCAGAGTTTTCCTTGATGTTATTTCATAGTAAAAAAAAATCCTTCACATCAGTTTCATAGCAGAGCATCTTCAGTGAAATCAATCTGGCTTTCTAGGTGGAAAGACCTTTGGTGTACAGATCAGACTTACCTCTTGTTCTGTACAGCAATAGGAACATGAGTCATATAGCTCTAATTTGATATATATACCCTAATTTTTCTCTTCAGAGGCTTAAGAAAAACAAACAAACATCAATAACAACAAATCTGAGAGATACATATAAAAATGGATCTAATGACAATTACAACTTTTAGAACTCAAATTTAGTAACGCTTTATCCAATATAATTTTATAATTCAAAGCAGGAATAAGATGAGCAACAACAAAACTAGATAAAGAGAATGAGATGACTATCTTACATCTGACTTCAGGGGGGATTAATGATTCTTTGAAGAATCCAAGAGTGTTCATCTTGACTGACTATTGATGGATATAGATAACAAGATATGTATCTTTTAGGTGTCTAAAGTTGGGTAAAAAAAATTCTTTCCTGTCAAAAGTTTATTTGTATGTGTAAAAGTATATTTGTATGTATATAGAGAAGGAAGAAGGAAGTTTCAAGATATTCTGACACAGTRTTTCTAGCTCCTGATGCTCAGACAGTCTTTCGGCTGAGTGGCCATGGACACCTCCCAGTGATACCAAGGAGACCTTAGAGGAATCAAAGGTTCCCAGGAATACTCTGATTCTTCTGGACATAATCAATATATTAGCACCAGGGTTTAAAGGTATGGACAGATGCAACCACAGGGCCAATGAAGAACACTTTCTATCCTGTAATYCTCCCTCCATAATGTTGCCGTTATTTTTAGGCCACTTCGTAACCCTAGCAGGATAATAGATGAATATCAAAATCTGTCTCCCATTTCCATCTTTCATTTATTGGTTTCTTTGCTTCTGTCTGGAACACATATCTTCGTCTCTCAAAACAACAGTTCCTCTGTTAAAAAATCTGATAGATATGTACAGGTTTGGATCACACTTTCACATTTTTGGAGGAGGAAAAAACAGTTCTATTAAATGTTGCAATATTAAAGCATTCCTGAGTACTAGCAGAATTTCAGCACATAAGCAGTTAAGTCAGCCCACTGCAGCCGAATTACACACCAAGGTAAAATGTAAAATAAAACGCATTGAAACACATCTCATCAGCACTCAGTATTATTTATTGAGAGCACCCGGGCATTCCAGCGGGTAATACTTCTGTTGTTTGTTTAAGTAAAATAACTAATTTGTCTCTTTAATAAGAACATTATAGATATCCTGTGAATTTGTATGTCAGCAGCACTTCGGAAAGATGGTGTGTGCATAGACACAGTGACTGAGAGTAAACTACTGAGAGCTGTACTCTGTAGCTAGAAAGATGAACCTAAGGGTAAAATATTTCAGAACTATTCTGACAACAATGCAAGTTTATGAAATGCTTGTGTTGGGAGAAAAAAAGATTATAATAATACTCTGCACATGAGTTGCACTTTTCACCTGGGAAACCTAAAGTATTTTTCAGACATCAGCACTCCCAAGAGGAAGGTCTTGTGTTATTCTACAGATGGATGAACCAAAGCACAGGGGCATTTATCACCTTTCCAGCTCCCTCTGGACTAAAGAAGACTTTTCCACTGGGCAATAGATGATGCCCGGAGTTCTAAACAGATTTAAAAATAGAGGAAAGTGAAAGAAAGAGAATAAGAGAGAGAGGGAAAAAATATGCATTAAAGTTTCAATGAAATGTCAGCACTTTTGCAAACTGGACRTAATTTATCAATAATAATTTTAATAGAAACAGTTGAAAAGTTTTGCTATGTTTAAATTTTTTGTATAATTTCATCTTGATTTTTTTGAMGCAATTGAAACAATATGCAATTTTTTCCTCCAGTCTTCTTGTAGTTGCTAGAGGAGTGATTTTTATAGAACATATTTTAGCAAAACCAAGAATAGAGGACCTAATATCTGAAAAACTTTCTTCTCTCTGATATTTTAAATAGAAGAAGTTTAAATATAAATAGAAGAAGTTTTTATGGTATGGTTAATTGAGCTGCTCGTAATTACAAATCAGACAAGACTTTTACTTTGGAGAAAAGGAAACTTACTGAACAACGAAATATAGTTCATTTCTGACGAGTCTTCAGATTTAATCCTTTCTGCCAATGGATTATACTGGATTATATGGAGTCAAACAGAGCCTGTGAGATAAAATAAACCAGAAGATAGTTCGACTAAGCAAAACTCATATTTTTTGAGGTTGTTCAGGAAGTCCCATTAATGTAGACATTTAATTGAGATCAGTCAAAATGTATAAAATATAATATGTATGTATATAATACATATATAGTATAATATGTAGAGTATAGCTCTTAAACCTGATCGCTTTTGCTTTCCTGATATGTGATGAAGTTTGATTTAGAGACAATATTGCTGTTGTGGGAGTTTGAAAATTATAGCTCCACATTCTTGGTCATACTCATTTTGATTTTTCTGAGAGCAGAACTGGAGCAATGAARGATGCAACAAGATGTACAGCTGAGTCTTGGATTGAAACTGCTCCAKAAGGAACTGCTGAAGAAGCTGGAGCTTCCTCTTGAGGAAGACAGTACCAAGAGACTTTGATTTCTGCAAACATGTAAACTCGTTGAACTAAGAAAGCTCAGACCTGCTTAGTCAACCATGTCAAACAGTATGAAATCATTCTTGAAATAGAGGAAGATATTCTTTACCTGGGTCTTGCTTGCTATGAACTCACATGCCAGGCTCACATCTTCCTGTCCCACTCTGAGTGAGCACTAAGGCAGCAGGTATAGCTGAGAAAATACTTGGCAAATTTTCTCCTTCCCTTTCACATATTCCCTATCATATGAGTGAGTTCAGGAAAATCAGCAAACTGGACTGAAACAGTGTTAAGTGACACTCACTGCACAGGCAGTTGGTGAATGCAAAGACATCATTGGTGCAGCCCAGACAAGATTGTTTATACTGCAGTTAGTGTGTGGTCTTTCACAGGAAATAAATATTCAAAAGAATGAGGGAATTGTTAAAAAAAAAAAAAAAGTGTATGAGGATATTCTAATGGTTCTTTGAAAACATCATAAAGGGGATGAGTCTCTAACACAAAGAATAGGTATAATAAGGTCAGATGTGACTTGAAGAAGAATTAAACAAAATGACTTACATAGTTTCCTTCCCTYGTTTTTTTTGCGATAGCACCAACTGGGTTGCAGAAAGCAGGAGACTCTTATGTCATTGCAAACCTTATGTGGCAGTTTGTTATCAAATAATCCCCTCTATTTAATTTTTGTGATGGAAATAGAAAATCTGCAATACAGCTATCTCATAGTTTTAACTGAAAACAGAGGTCTACCTCAAATACCTGTGTGACACTGAGTTGGCCAGGGGCTCCTCGGACCCGTATTGTGGGGAGCTCCCACCCTTATTTCCCCCTTATTTCMCACCCATAATGTGGCAGTGCTTACAATCAGTTAAGTTCTTGCCTGAGGTGGAAAGAGGCAAAGTTATACAGAGAAGAAAGTGAAAATGTTTCGGGAATCATTGTATACCAATATATAACCATAGTTAAACTGCTTCATTTTCATGAGGCTTTACTTTGATTCATTTATCCATTTTTGATGCCAGCTAGGGAGAGCAAGAGTGGCTCCCAATTCTTCTTCCTCTGAAATTAAAAGGCAGTAAATTTTAAACCAATAAAAGCAAATGTTGTTTTGTTTTCTTTTTCTTTTTTCTTTTTCTTTCTTTTCTTAATGTAGCTGATAGTCGACCTGAATAATTCACTGTCACACAAGGTCACCAAAGGCAACTGCAATATCAGGATTTGGGAAGAAGTGTGAGCAATTTTATGGTGGGTAATAACAGTTTTGCCATTATAGAAGCTAAAAAATGTTTGAAAGGTCACTGAACCCCATGCTTCCCTAGCCAGACTATCACCTGTGGGGTCAGGACAAAGCCCAGTATAAGGATGTGCAGACCCATACATACATATACATGCACACAATATTTCCAGAACTATTCAGGATTAGTTTCCAAAAGCATCCAGCCCCTTGTCCCCTTGCCTGCATGAAGGTCTCCTAGCACCTTTACCTGTATACAGCATCATGCAGGTGATGGAGTCATGTGTAGTCATATTTGGGAATCACAAAATAAAATGTTAAACMCACCTACAAAAGACTATCGAGGCTGATTAGAGAACTCATATTTGGTGGAAGATGTCTTAAACTTACTACTTATAGCTAACTTCATTGTTTCCAGTGAAGGCTGGAGCAATATGACCGCAAATCTGTCAGGTTTGAGGAAGCTGTAACTTCCTCGTAAGGTCAACTTTCTTAATAATACAAACTGAATTTATGTTTTATTTTACCATTATCTTCAAGAGTGTGATGCACGGTCTTATTGCTTGGGTTTTGTTCACAGAACAAGGCACTTGGCCATTATTAGCTCATGCCGCTTGGAATGCTGTAAATTGATGAGAAAGATGAAAAATCTTTTTCCGGACTTTCAAATGCCAGGRCAAAACTTAGGCAAAAATGCAGCTGAAAAATGAAGGTAAATGCATTATAATGGTAATTAAGGTCACTTTTTTATTTATTCATTTATTTATTCACTTACATATTTCACTTATTTACTCATTTATTTACTCATTTATTTGCTTGATACGACCAAAAGTTCCCCTGAAAAGTGGTGATTTCTCAGCATCCAGGCGCCTTCAGACAGGAAGCATTTCTGACAGATTTGCAGCACTATAATTAATACAAATGCAACTCAGTTACATTTAAAAAACCATGATATGCAAGAATCTGAAATAGACAACATAATCACCCTTTCTATCTTTATCCTATAGTTTAAGTATGATTTCCATGTTATGGGCGATGATTTTAAATTCGATGTTCTTCCCATACACACAAAGACAACACAGTAAACATTCAATAGAAAGTGAATTGTTCACAATAGGTGAAGAAGAGAGATAAATAAGGAAAAAAACAATGCTGATAGTTCTTTCTCACATCATTTCACCTACTCAAAGAAGGTGCTTGGGAGAGAGAGCACAGAAAGAAATGGAGCATAATATTCTGTGAGGGAAGGAGTGGAATAAAAAGAAAATGTCTGTTAAAGAACTGAAGGAGCCTTAGCACTCACAAAGGACACCGAAATGACTAAGTTGCTATTCCTCCTTGTTTTATTTCGTTCAAAAGTGAGAGATATTTATTAGATTGATGAATCAGCAATAGGTTTTTTTTGGACTCATGCAGTAAACTTGCATTTTGCTGTATGTAAAAAAAAGGTAAACTTACTGAAAAATGACCTTCTGCCTGCTGTATTTTCTTGTGATGTGTTTGGGAATACGATTAGGTGGAACATCATAGGCATAATATAATCTTAGAAAGTGAAGGTGTTTTCTTTTCGCAATAAAAAGCAGAGGTATTGCTGGATGGGTTAGGTCAAGGAGACWGAAAGGATACTATCCATATGACTAAATGTAGCAGAGAATGAGCATTTGAATGAGGTGTTTCTCTTTATAGTCAGAGGAGAGAAACTAGTACAAGGAGAGCATCATTCCTTCCCTCCTAAAATAAGTGTTGAACTTAGGCCAGACAAAGTGCACCCTAAAACTGACTTTTTTTTTTTTTTCTCAAATGACTTTTTGGGTGTTTTTTTGAAAGCGATCTATCTATAGGTATCAGCTTTGTAGGTGAGCTTGYAGCTGGCAATTTGCTGAATAATCATGTTTGTTTTGTGTACCTATATCAAATATACTCTCCCTCCTGATCTTTCTCTGTCCATCAGCAATATCTTTTTTATGCAATTGGTTGATCTCATCCAGATTTGACAGAAATATAAAGCTTTCAAAGACATCGTGTCATATACTAGGAAAACAGACAGCTTGAAAAGACACTGTTGTCATACTCCCCTCAGTGAAACCTTAAGATGCTCATACTTTATTAAACATYGGAGAATCCACACGGGGCCCATGCTGAAAGGAAAGGAGAGAAAGAGAAGAACTGAAAGCAGGTATTTATTAGCTCTGGTACTCTCTGAGCTAATTGTTTAAACAATGTGATTGCCATCAACCTGGAGAAGCAGCTAGATCTTCTTTATAAGAAACTGTCAAACTGATATCTCATCCAGAGGTTTCAAGCACCCATTTTCTAAAGAGAATGAGCCATCTTTTAAATTTGGTTTCTTCTAGTCAGGACACATTTCCATAACAGAAAACTTATTTCTCCAAGATTATCTATCTATCTGGCATGCTTTCATTGTGAAGCATGTTTTTTGAATGTGAAGGCTTAACAATAGTCTTTTCACTAGTGGAAAAAAAAAAAACCCTCAGATACTCAGATATGACATACATTTTTTTTTTCCTGAGCTTATTAAAAGGAAATGAAACATAAAATAAATCCTATTGTAGTGTGTCATAGGCCATAGGTCATCCAGTGAGCTACCACATCTTGGGCCCCAGAGCTTGAAGACTACATCCTAAATGTTATGTGTCAAATCTGATTACACTAGAATGAGGCTTGAGCTCAAAAGCATAACATTTTTAAGTCCATTCGAGGAAAATGTTGTGGTCTAAGTTGCAATCAGATCTCTCGAAGGGATTAGGCAGACACTATTTTAATTTATCCACTCCAGAATTCGGTGCCAAGAGTGMTACAAAGATGAAAATAAAGAAACTGCTGACTGTGCATTTTTGTTGTTGGAGCTGCTGTGGCAGCAGTCTCAGAGAGAGGAGGGAACTGCTGCACTACCTCCATCCTGCACATACTGAAAGCCTCTAAGAAGCTGGATTCTCACATCTTCTTGCCAAATAACTGGATAGCAGCTGAAATCCACCTAGTGCAAGTTCACATAAAGAAAAGAAGAAAAAAATAGCAGATGTTGGSAACAGTGACTGTACTGTAGATTACGTGGTGGAGCAGGGAGAGGGGGGCTGAAGGATGAAGCTGGCTATTTGCAAACTCCCTTCCAAGAAGTAAATAATGAGGTAGCTTTCGGCAAATCACTCAACGTTGATGCTGCACTTACAAATGCTTCCTTCCTTGTAGACATAGATGGACTTTTACAAATGCAGTGTTAAGTGAAGAGCAAGGTGCTTTGGRGACCTAACACTAACCAGCATTGCAGCCTGTCAAAAGACCAGAACACTTATGCATCACACATACATGTGATATATTCATTTTGAGTTTGCGTTATTGATGGAAACCTACAATAAATAGCCAGACCCATGGCTATTTATGGCCAAGAGCACAATGACACTTATTTGGGGTGATGGTGCGGTGTTTGGAAGTAACCAAAATAATCGGTTTGTAACGTGCCTTTGGACAAAGATTTCTCTGTTAAATGGATGGTAAGCCTGTGGTTAAGACAATCCAATATTGGTAATGTTGCTTATTCAGTGCATCGCAGCAACGTTTTTACACATGGGGAAGCATACAATTACAACAAAAATGACCATGATTAGCTACTTAAAGCAGAAAGCACCATTCGCATGCAAATAGATTTGTCTCTGTCTGACTAGGTTTGAAGGCCACATTTAGCAAAAGACTTGCACATATCACTAACCTCAAGGTAAGCAATAATTCTCTTGCCTAAACTGTTTCCCTCCATATTCCTGTAGCTACTCACTTGTTCGGATGTTCCTTTGAAAATGAGAAATTCCATCTGACCCTGCAGAATTCAGGAATCTGGTTGTCTGAAAGTCATTTTTCTCTGAAACTAATCAGCTGAACTTTTGCCAAAGAAACCATAAGGTTTATAGCTACAATTCCATGATCCTATAAATCTTTTAGTAATTAGGCAGGAATTAAGTAACTATGGTATATCAATATTTGCGTGTGTAATCTATCATTTCCTTCCTACAATATTAGTTACTTCCCTAGAATATTAAATTCTAACAGTCTTATTAAAATATGTTCTTTGCATTTTTTCAGTCTCCACTATGTRTTCAGTTCCTGTATCTTGTGTTTGTATGCATAATACGTGTATGCATAAGTCCCTGCATATATACACATATTTATTTGTAGTTATGCACATCAACTCAACAATCCTCTAAAACAAGCAAAAACAGCAACAAAAAGCTCAATAATCTAAAAAATGCTGAGAGATGAAAATGACTTAAATAAAATAAAACTTGCAAAAGTGCAAGCAGCTGCCATAAGTGCGCTGCTGTAATTCATATGTTTTATTGTTCTGTTTTGTTTTTCAGATAATTAGTTGGTGGCAGAGGAATAATCGTGTTGCATGGAACACCCTGAATTTAATTTCGCAATGAAAGCTGTACACTGTATCTACTGTCAGTTAGAAGGAGAAACAAAATCTGTTAAAGTGCCACACTTCGAGAGTGGATGTCCAGCCTATTGGCTTATTTRTTTTAGATATATGTTGATGTAAATATTTTGTGGTTGCAGAGGCAGCAATGCAAAATATTTCTTTTTTTTTTCCTTTTTTTTAATGTTAATTTTAAAGCTCTGTCTAGCATTATTTCGATGAGTGAAATCCTTGCTCAATGAGGGAATAAACTGTAATTTTCAAGGAAATGTATTTCCTTGAAATCGGGCAATGAATACTCTTATTGTCTTCAGTGGGACAATTCCCCTGAGTAGTAAAGTTAAGTATTAGCGCACATTTCCTGGTTTAGTCCTTTTATTGTTCCGAAGGACAGAATAGTATCCTGCTGATGAAAAGGAATTAGAAAAGAAAGAATGGAAATCCTTGTTATTTACAAGCAATAATGGAAAAACAAACAAAAAGCTCATTCACACACAAGAAAAGCACAAGGGTCTTAAACGATAGCAGTTAAGCTGAATTTTTGCATTCGCTTCTTTCATTTTTGTGACTTCAGCAGTAACTATAGCCTTTCTATCCCGATATCACCAACATTTTAAATAACACCTATCAGCAGAAAGTTCATAGTGAGCTCCACAAGGAAAGTACTTTTGAAGTTGTGCTAAAACCCCTCCAGCTTGCAAAACACATTTGTTTTGTTAAGTGTTGATATATGCTCAGACCATGAGCGTCTTCCATCCAGGGGGGCATCTCCGACAGGCAGCWGTCATGGTGTTCCTTTCCGTGGACAGCTTGATTGCTACTGCTGAAATGTCACCTCTCTGCAGCTTTGACGCAGGGCAGGGGGGACGTATCTTAGCGAGCTGCTGTGTGGAGGTCGGTGTCCCATTTGCCTGAAGGTAGAGATGTGTGCTGGTGGCTCTTCAAATGTCACCGCAGCCCCCCAGGTGCACGTGCTTCCCATGTTCCCTGTTCATGCCCTGCTGTACAACCGTTTCTCAGCCATCTCTCCACTTGCAGGTGGGTGGATTTTGCCTTTTTTTTCTGGCATTTCTCATTCCAGTGACTAAATACTGCCTTAGAAGCTGGTCTGTTCTTCCCTCGGCTAAAGGTCCATATCTTTATTTCATTCCCAAACAAGAGCAATACTAAGAAGAATTTCACATGTATATTTTTTYCATGCTTGATTTATCTACTCATACTAGTACTTAGGAATGAGTTCAGATTTGAGCGTAAATATAAGCTCTGTTAAACCTGAGCCGCCACCATTGGCGTCTGATATTGGATGTCCAAAGTCCGTGATATTGGTTGTCCAATACACTCTCTCTCTTCAGAGATCTTTTGCTCAAACCAGTTGAATTGGCACATCCAAATGAAGTCCAAGGTGGTTTTCCTCTAGTAGATATGTTAGAGGAGCACAAATATAGATGCAAGTCAATGGTTAAACATCTGGAACTTTTGGGAAGTCTTACCAAAACCTGCTTGTTTGAGACACCTAAACACTTGATACCTGCCCTGAGACTCCAGAAACCCCATGCTGGATGTGGCTCTCTATTAAGTCACCCTGATTATTTCCTATCCAGAGCACTGTTGCCACTTCACACAGAGATTAGTATTTTGAACACACCTCCCGTTATAGCAAATCCCTCTACACAAATGCTTGGCTAACATTACTTCTTTTAATATTATACAGCCCTTGCTATTAAAACAAATAATTGATACATCTAACTGGCTTCAGCAGGGAAGAAAGGAGTAGGTGGTCTCATTAAGAACTCTTGTTTTGCAAGAAAAGCATTTCTCATTGTCTTTACCCAGTGATATAAATGACCTTTGTCATCGATTTGATGAATGTATAAATCTTTCATAATATATTTTAATGTCCTGCTGGTAGTAATCTTTATTATAAAGCAAAGAAAAACAAAGYAAAAAGATTTGCAAACAAAAAATCTATTATTAAAAGCATATGATCCTTACGCTTTTATGAACAAGAATTTGAACTGTTTTTTGGTTATCCATGTCTTATGCAGTAACAGAAGCTCACATTTTCTTTATTTTTATTTTTTAATTATCCGAACAGCAGGCTATCTCCTTGTCCCACAGAGTGCTAGATCTCCAAATGAAGATGTTATACTGACTTTTCACTCAGATGTGTCTGCCAAGCAATCCGATTAACAACACAAAAAAAATAAAGAAAACAAAACAAAACCACAGATGGTTTGAAAGCCTTTTTTTAACAGTTCTGTCTTGAAAACTTACGTATGCCTTAGCAGTCTGTTTTTATGGAATTTGTCAGCCTGCATACCTACTTTGCACCAAAAACAAAGCTCTCTCTCCTCTGGCTCCTCTGGCTCTCTGGTTCCTGGAGGACTCTAATCTCCACCTCTGTGCTCTGAGCAAATCTAGCAGATTTGGGCCACAAGTGATGGTCCATCTCTTATCTATTGCAACATTCATGCGAGAGGTGAGACACCTAATTTAAGCCCATATTTTTTTTCTTCTCCCTGATCTAGTTCAAGACGATGTTTCTCAGCCTTGTAGAGGGTTGATTTATCTTTCCCTTTTTCTTTTGGTGACACTGTACAACAATGCTGAAGAGAAAGCCAAATTTTCTTCTTCAAAGAGAAAGACTGTCAAGTTAGCTGGTWTTTAGGGCATTGGAGTTTAAAGTCTAGGGTTTTATTATTCCTTAAAGGTCTATTGATGCAAATACTAATGGACTAATTCTTCCTCACCTGCTGTGTGATACACTTTCCGACTCACGATGCAGAATATGAGAAGAGCACCTCAAAACCGCATCAAACAGCCCCAGCATATGAAAAAGGGAGAAACCTAAAACTAGGACCTGGTATTGGAAGAATACTGGAAGTATGCAGTACTGCAGAAAGGCTGATGAGTCATAGAATCATAGAATCATAGAATGCCGAAGGTTGGAAGGGACCTCAGAGGTCATTGAGTCCAACCCCCCTGCTCACGCAGGGTCACCTAGAGCACATGGCACAGGGCTGCATCCAAGCGGGTTTTAAAGATCTCCAAAGAAGGAGACTCCACAACCTCTCTGGGCAGCCTGTTCCAGTGCTTTGTCACCCTCACAGTGAAGAAATGCTTCCTTAAGTTCCTGTGGAACTTCCGATGCTTCAGTTTGAAGCCATTTCCTCTAGTCCTATCCCTGCCCACCACTGAAAAGAGGCTGCCCCCCTCYTCCTCACTGCCTCCCTTGAGGTATTTATACACGCTGATCAGGTCCCCCCTCAGCCTCCTCTTCTCCAGGCTGAACAGGCCCAGCTCTCTCAGCCTTTGCTCATAGGGCAGATGTTCCAGGCCTCTGATCATCCTGGTAGCCCTGCGCAGGACACTCTCCTGCAGCTCCACATCCCTCTTGTACTGGGGAGCCCAGAACTGGACGCAGTACTCCAGATGTGGCCTCACCAGGGCTGAGTAGAGGGGGATGATCACTTCCCTCGACCTGCTGGAGACGCTCTTCTTAAGTCTTCAGTCTTTTTACTTTTCTACCACAAGTAATGCAGGAATACCTTTTCCACAYAGCCTGCTAAATTAGGAGCACCTAAAAAGATAAAATGTGTTTATCTCCACTACTTTTTTTACACAGTAACTGGTCAGGCAGAACCCTGGCAGTCTGGTTTAAACCCAGAGATGTGATACTAAAAATTGAAYGTAACATGTTGATTGTGCTAAGACAAGAAGGGGCAAAATCTGTCTCACCTAAACTGGATAGTGGTAAGCTCCATCTCATACCACTGCTGTTCAAATTCCTTTGTGCCAGAAAGAGTCCAAATCCCCCGACTTCTCTGCAGCATCACAATACTCGGAGTAACACAAGCTATTTTCAGCAGACGGGTGATATTTTCTCATAACTTTGAAGATGTGTCACTGAGCAGCAAATAATCCAAACATTATGAAATAAGAGAGAGAAAAAAAATGCCAATGTGTAGTTAAAGTGATTATCTGGTTGGGGTGGTAGACACAGTTTGCAAGGACTGTTACTTTTTTGCTTTTCTTCTCCACAAAATATTAGTTGCTTGTATATAAGTATCTTATTTGCCTTTCTACACTTCCATTTCCATCATCTATTCTTCCACTTCATTCAGTTACAAAAATTCTTTATTGGAAAAAGAGCCAAAATGCTCACAACCAGACTTACACTACTTTATCTCTACCCAGCCTTGCTGCATGCAGTACTGCTCCTGGTTTTGCTGCTCTCTTTTTTATTTATGTGACTGAAGAGCTTTTTTGTTATTTGTTTTAATATACTTTGAAAGGCCTAACTCAGCTTGGCTGTTGGCAATTCTTACATTATTTCTACACTTCATGACCTCTAAGGTGTACCTTTATTTGCTGATCAATCTTTTTTTTCTCTCGATTTCTCGTAGGCTTTATGCTTACTCTTAATGTCCTTTTCGAGGTGGCTATACATCCAAATACATTTGGAAACCTTTCCTGAAAGTTTTGTTCTCACTTGCTTGATGTGCAAGTTTTGGATAACTTTTCATTGCTGACTTAAAGACTTTGGAAGAATCTGTCACATTGCAAGCCCCTGACTCTTTGCTTCCATTGCCTTCACTAGCTTGCTCATGTAATTTGTCAAAGTTTTCCTTTTTGAAATTGAGTAACCTAGCTGAAGACCTGCTTTTGCTTATTTTCCATGTAATTCATATTCAATCAATTTATGGCTGCTGACTTCAAGGATATTTCAATATTATTATTTTCAGCAAGTGCAAAGAATTACAGAAATGTTAGACAGGTTTTAACTGGAGCAGAAGCAGCAGCTGTCCCCGTCACAGCTGGGCATCTGGAAGTCATTGAACATGGAGAGCAGCATGATCAGTCCTGCTTCATATGTGTGCTAAGCTATTGTGTTTGTTGAAATCATGGAAACTATTGCACAAATGCCACACTGCTTTGCAACATACAGCACAMTTACACTTGATTATAAAGAGATAAAGAGAATAGTGCTGTGAGAGTGGCTCAGAACTTCCATTTGCATTTTCAAAGGCCCTCTGCATGTGTGTATTCAATGCAATGAGCATAAATATTTTGCATGTAATGCAAATTATATATTCTAGTAATACAAATTATATACCCTAGTAAATATGCAACACATTCAGAGGGGTCATACTGCCTGATTCTGCAATATATTATGCTTATATATTCATGTATATATATGTATAATATATGTGTGTGTGTGTGTGTGTGTGCACAACTGCCTTCTTTTCTGTCCATTTCTACATTATATGAAAAGAGGGAAGGACTGGGATGTGATTTTACTTTGTTCTGTTACGGTCCTAGGAGTGCACATCCACATTATATCTTTGCTGTCAGCAAAACCAGTGCCAGTTGCCACTCGGAATGAAGCGCACACAGCRCTCAGATGTAGAGTTACCTCTTTGAGGACCTTGCAGGGACACTGCAAGTGGCAAACTCCAGATGTTATCCTGCTGTGTGACTTTGGCTTTKCTCTCATTGAGAGGGAAGCAGCTTTGCCCACACTAGTGCTGACATAACCAAAGTGCCCAAGTAGGCATGAAAGACAAATTCACGTCAGAAAAAAAACCTCTGCTCTGCCTCAAATCACTAATAAATGGCAAAGCTTTTTCTGTCTTTGTAGCAGTAAGTCACATCAGAGGTGAAATTTTACAACCTTGTGGATGCTTGAAAGATGGGAAAAAATGTAAGAAATTAATACTAAGGAATGCTCCAAATTCCATTTTCTCTTTGCATCTTGTTCAGAATCTTGTTGGGGCAAAAGAAAAAAAAAAAAAAAAAAAAAACAACTGTATTTCAAAGAAATCAAAGTGATTGGTTTTATCTGGGTGCTGTCTCCAAATTCTTACTGCTTTACTCTCTCCAGGAAAAGAAGCAAAACAATTTTAATTGATCCCAAAGCAATCAAGGAATCACTCAAGCACTGACACAAAGATGTATTATAACACTGGAGGTCCAGCAGAGCTCCCCTAAAGTGGTCTTATCTGTCAGAAAAGAAGCACTAGGTTTTTTTAAAAAAAGTCCATTCTCATATCACAGTGAATAGAAGGGAAGAGTGACAGAAAGCACAGATGTGAAATAGGAAGACTAGAGCAAGTCTAATAAAAAAGATGTTATAGTACCAGTGTGTGTTGAATTCAAGACAGATTAGGGAGGGAAAAAAATATACTAAAAAAATACTTATACTAAATGAATGTATCAAGTAGTGCATTTAATTGGGTCAGCCTGTCTATCACAAACTTCGGGAAATGAGCAAATCAAAGAAGTGTATAAAGTTCCCTTGGGAGGACCAAAAGAAAATTTATGTCTTTCTCAGCTCACTCAGTCTTGTGCATCATCAAGTCCTCATAGACACTCTGGTTTCAATGTGCTGCTATGGATATTTATCATTGAATCAGCAAAGATCTGGGCTTTCTCTTTCCTCCCTTTCTGATGAATTCTGATGAATTTCCCATTCACTTTGCTCCCATGTGTTTGCTCACTTTGAGCACACATGTGTGTTTTGAATTTCTTCGCTGTTCACCTGACTCTGAGACCTGCTGTACTGCACAGTTATCAGCACGGTGAGAGGAGACAGCCTGTCTAGCTCTGCCCAGTCTTAAAAAAGACTGGTAAGAAAAAGGGACCTGAGTGGACCAGCCAGATGACATCCCAGACCTGGGAAAGGAGCCAGGGTCCAGAGCAGCAGCTGTTGTGTCCAGCCTGCCAGCCCAAAGCATCCATCCATGACTGACCAGTTGCTTYGAATCCTGCGAACAGCAACACGCTCAAACAGCAACACAGTCAAGCAGCAAAACACTCTTTATTTCTCCTAGCTTTACTTTCTCTTTTTCTTTCTTTTATTTTTTTTCCTTCTACTGTCTGATATTTTGACAAAGGCAAGGGAAATGACCGTAGTCTCAACTCAACATTAAATGAAAAGACCAGTATTTTCCTCCTCCCCAGGAAAGAGGACTTGACAAAATAGCAGACTCTAATGCCATGCTTTATTGTAAATAAAGGAATCTGGCATATTTTGATTATGTACATTTTTCATATCCATCCGGCCTGAGTATAAGGATTGTTTTCATTCTTTGTGTGTTTGTGGCTAATTTATCTTATTCAGGGACAGATGCAGCATGGATTGAAATAAGGAGGTTGTCTCAATGTGGGTTCGAAAACAGTGTTGCATGATAGGAGCACCATCTGCTATACTAAGCAGAACCAGTATAGGAGATCTAAAGCTCCATTCTCCAACTGGTAAATAAACATTCGCTACCCAGAATCTATCTAGATGTTGGGATGAATTTTTTAACATATTTTCCATCAACTGAAATCCATAAGTCATGCTTGACTGTTCCTGTGACAGAAGCATCTTAGGATGCTTCTGCCGTGAGATAATTTATTCCATTTAAACTAGTCAAATATGTGAACCCACTACAAGCTTTCCCACTCTGTCATTTGTCCTCATATATTACCATAAAATGGCTTTTATCCCTGAGGGAACGTATACAGAGAATAGGTGATAGAAAGAAGAAGGGTGGATGTGAGTAGAGATGGAAAAACTTTGCTGTAACTTTGATGATTTAGGATTAGCCTACAAAACAAAGCAGATTTTCTCCAGAATCATGCTCTTTGTATGTATGTTTTATTTACTTCTTGTACTTCTTTGTGTTCCCATCGCTGCTCTCTATGTGAACAACCAGGAGACCACGACTGTGCAACAAACCACCAAGAGCGCTTGTAGCTTCATGTGGCTTCAGCCTTACTGCTCAGCCTGTGGAGACCAGAACAAGATTCAGGTGCAGGGAGTCCAGTTAAGATCCGTTCTTGATCGTACTTGAAGTTTTGATCCAAGATGCCTGGAAGACAGGAAAAAATATAGAAATAGTTCGCAATGAGTTCTTGCTGCAGTACGAACTCACCATACCACTGAAATGAATGGGAATTGAAGCAGTTGCCAGAACGTGAGGGGTTAGAAGAGAGAATCCTTAAGGTCAGAAAAGTATTAAGATTAATCAAAAGGGAGGGGAAAGAAGGGCAGGAGACAGCTAGAGTTGAGTGTCAGATGTGTTCTTTCTTTGAAGAATAAAAGTAGCAATCACAAAAATCGATAGCGAGCCTTATTAAAGGTGAGCTAGGTGCTTTCACTCTGAGGTTTGTTTGGTTGTCTCAGGTTTGGATACCTCGCAGGTCAGGTGTTTCAGACCTAGCATCTCTAGAGATCCTCCTTTTATATTGCAAAGCATTCCCTTCAGAAACCCACCATTTTCTCAAATGGGCTTTTCATTTAGTTCTCTTAGGGGTGGGAAAGGGAGGAGGAGAAAGGAAAACTAAAAAGAAGAAAAAGAAGAAAAAGAAGAAAAAGAAGA
>NW_020454094.1:4901901-4910386 GCF_003342845.1 Nothoprocta perdicaria
GGAAGGAAGGAAGGAAGGAAGGAAGGAAGGAAGGAAGGAAGGAAGGAAGGAAGGAAGGAAGGAAGGAAGGAAGGAAGGAAGGAAGGAAGGAAGGAGTTTGTATGTTCCATGGCACAGTATTTGCATTTATTTTTCATTTTAGGACTCAGGTAATTTTCCTTTTCCTGTTCAGCTTGTACAGTTTCCCTCAGGTGAATACTTCCTCTTAAAGAACTGCAGTGAACATTATCCCGGGGTCTCAAAAATGTCAATAAGAGAACRAATAATATTTGTTCATAATAGCATTCAGTGCAAACCATGACTGATTAGTGTTATGTGTGACATCAACAGAGACAGTAATCAAGGTTACTTTAGCATTGATTTTTTACAGAGGTGAAGTCTCTTTGATGTATTGCTCCATCAACACCTTCAGAGCCCAACTTTGCACATGAAATTAATCCCAATTAATTAGACTATTTGTAGATAGTGCTGGGCTCTTTTATGTTGCAAAATAAATATTAATTCAGTTTCTTTTTTTTTTCACCTTGTGCAACTTGTGTGGCTAGGAAGGGAAAAGAGTCCTATTGATCACTGTGCTGAAATATGTTGGAAAGTTTAGGCACCTGAGGTGGTCTGAGAGGCTACTTCCTTGGAGAAATATAGAGATAYATAATAACTTGAACCTGAATTCTTTTGGCTTTACACCAGTAAATACATAGTACATAGCTATGGAAAAAGTACTGTTTCTSACATGAAAAGGGGGTAAAGTTACCCTTGAGTCTCTCAAAAAACKTACATAAGACACGGCACTGTGACACTACCCTGCAGGGAAGATGTGCCCTGGAGGCAATGATTCAGAGGGATCTTTGCAATATGGAGACTTATTTGTTCAGGAACTACTACTAGGAGGGATTTTTCACTAGTCAGTGTGAYGAGTAAATTTCTATGTCTCATGTTAGGGTGTTTTCAGATGTTCTGGATTGGAAGGGGAAGAAGTCATGTGGATCACTGTTACTCTTTCACAAAAAGAACTCCAAAACCTACTTGCTTGTGCAGTGCAATTCTTTCTGAATCCCAGAGTTTGGGACTTTAATTCTGACTCCCAGAAAAAAAATGTAGTATGTGAGAGCGAGGAAAAAGGGACAAAACACAGAGGATTCAYACTACTTGCTGCTATGGACTTAAAAGCCTAGTGTTTTAATCCATGTTCCTTTCCACTGCATAGAGAACTTAGGTAGTTAACTTTATATGAATTTTACCTAATTCAGATTCTTGAATTTGCCCTTCCCACTACATTTAGTATGAATGCAAGCCTTATTTGCAGATCTAAATTCCCACCTCCATCAGTTATATGCTAATGGGGTGCCAGGGAATTGCACTACTCTTTCTCCAATTATTGCAGATCAGAATCATGTGGCTATAATCAGCTTCATTTTCACCGAGTCAAAAAAATAAAAATAAAAATAAAAATAAAAATAAAAATAAAAATAAAAATAAAAATAAAAATAAAAATAAAAATAAAAATAAAATAATAGTTTTTTTTTTTTTTAAATCCAGCTTTAAATATCTAATGAGTTCTCAAAATCCCTCACAGGAAAAGTAACAATAAGGAATCTCTAAACTGATTAGGCTCTTTGGAACCTCATCAAAGGATAAATAAATGAATGCTTGCATTATTATAGTAATGCTTGGATGGTCATTTCCTCTCCAAATTTAGTCATCACATAGCATTATCTCAGGAACAATAAACCCTTTTCTACAGTCCATTGTTCTCCAAAAAGAATACAGGACCATTCTATACTGCTGTCCTGGCCTGTGCTATCTGAATGAAACCAGGTAGGCAAGTCAGGGAAACATTTCTCCCATTCTGGGGAAGGAAAAGCAGAGATGCAAAGTGGTGTAACTTGAATGAGTTGATGCCTCTTAGTAAATCAACAGAGGAAAGTCAGCTCCGGAGTGAATGAATTCCTTTCCCGGCGAGATGAGGAGCCCGGCGGCTGTGGCTGCTGTGCAGTCACAGCTGTGCAGAGCTCTGCAGGAGCGTGTGCTGCCCCAGGCGAAAAGTCAGCAGTATTAGCATTAGCCTGAAGCAGCACTAACTCCTGTTGGGATATCTGTCCACATATCCCAAGGATCAAGCGTGGATGATGACAGCAATACTGGCTGCTCCAAACTCCAATTTGAAACCTCAGTGCTTTCCTTGTCTGGGTCCTAAATGCCAGTGTAGCATGGAGAAGCTGAAGCATGATCTGGCCCTCTGACCCCTGCAGAAGGAATCCCTCACAGGGGTTTTGGATCCTGGCCTTTGCCACTGAGTAGCCCAGGAATTCCCAACAGGAATATATCATTCCTAATATGAATGAAGAAGAATAAGGGATTTACCACAATGCATATGAATTGATCACCTTACTTTCCAAACTGCAGGAAACTACACTGGAGTCAAACTGAAGTAAAATTAAGGTTGACATTAATCTAGGTAGCTGGGTCAATAGATTATCTGTCTGTTTGCCCACCTGTGTGCAGGCACGTGCTCGTGTCTAAACTCTGCTAAAGGACTCTGAGTTTGGTTATGTGTTCACATAATATCCTTTACAATGAGGATCTGTGCTGTGCTTGAATTTCCCCATATTATAGCAATACGTAGCAAATAAGTTACTACTGACAATGAGGATGATGAAAAACAGAGGGAGTGAGATAATGTGAATTTCTTTAGTCTTACAATGCCTCTATACTGCGGACCTCTGTCAATTTACCTCTGATACCTTGTTTACACAGTGGTGTAAACAAGAGGAGAAACAAGCTGGCTATGMATATATATGGCATTATTATTTTGAGTGTATCTATGTCTTTTGATTTGCATATGAATATGAAATAATTCTATGCAAGTATGGGATGGGATTTAATTGTTTCTTCAAACAATGTATCCTTATCTTTCTGGAAGCAGTTCAGACCATCAAAGAGTTGTTGCTGATGAACTCACTAATTAGTTTCCAATACTTAACCTTGTATTTCACTTCATTACTGGTGCTCTGTTCCCTCTAGTTTTACATTTGGTATCAGAAAGTTCATTTAGAATCCAGTCAATCTTCCAATGCCAGCTCTACACTCTAAATTTTTCATTCAGTAAGGACACAATGGGAATAATGTTTGTATCTGTCAAGGAGACGCATAAAACTTTTGAGTTGCATTGTCTAGAGCAAAAAAAAAGAAAGAAAAAAAAAGAAACAAGAAAAACGGTACTCAATTAAGAATAGACTAGAATTAAGTCACCAAGGACTGACTGACTGTTATGGAGAATAAGCTATAGACAGCCAACATGTTTATAAAAGTAAGCAGCTGAAATTCTTAGATTAATATTTTATTCAATCAAGTAATTGTTTTTATTAGATTTTATTTCCTTTCATTTCTCGGTGTTGGAAGAATCATCTTAGAAGCTGGAAAATAACTGTCATAAAAGAGAAGCAGCGATGCAGCGAATAAATATCAGGATGCAGAACCAGACACCATGAATCTCTTACTTCAATGGAACCTATAACTTAGGTTACATGATGATCTCACCATGTATGAGTTTGCAAGACATCTGGGTCTCCTTCTCCATTGAGAAAGGCTTGGGGGCTTCTCTCCTCCTCTTTAAGGAGGAACAATATTGAGGAAGTGAAAGTATTTTTCATGCTGCTTAAACTTCTGCTAATTTGTGTAGCTTTAATTTCTGAAAGTAATTCGCATAAGAAACAGGCTCCAAAAATACAAAATGAGGCTAATGAATCAACAGAGCAACTTATACAAGCTCTTGGTGGATTCTCATTCACTAAAGATCTCTATCTGAATATTAGATTTTTTTTAATTTTGTTTAAAGAAAGACACGTTTTAAGACAGAATTTCAGTCAGGAAGCGCTGACTGAACCAACAAGCGCTAATCCAAGATTAGAGTGTTCATCTCTGGCCTTGCATTAAAAACATGAATTCCTGTTTTTACAGAATGCAACAGCACATTWTAGCTCTTCATAAGCACATTTTGCAGGGACTATTGTTTTCAACAATGKTAAGCCTTCTTAAATAAATAGAACATCTGGAACAAACAGGCTTTGTCTCAACAAGGTGGCCTGGGAACACTTTTGTGCTTCAGGTAAGGATATACATCTTGGCTCTGCTTTGCCTCTCTGTTGGAACAAGACTTGAATTTGTATCAGTTCTTTCACTTTCTTCCTTCCCTTCTGTGCCTTGGTTTTCACGGAGGGGAAAAAGACATGCCAGCAGGACTGCCTGGCCATCTTCCCAGCCTGAGTGATTTTGGAAGTCAGGACCCTGAGGTATAACGCTGGTTATACCACAGGTCAATTAGGATCAGTTTATATCCAAATAGAAGATTTTTTCTGTCTTGAATATGTTCCTACATCCTTGTTTAGCTTTTTCTAGCCTGTTCCATTATTTTCTTTTCTAGCAGGAAGAGACCAACCAGGATTTTCAAGTCTGACTGTGTTGACATTATCTTGGTCTGCCACCAAAGCATTTCCAGTAAAGAAGTGAGGCAACTAGTGGGTTGGGAGGAACAGAGGAGGGGGAGAAGCAAGAAGGCAGAGTGCACTACACTGAATTTATCTCTGAATTTATCAGAGATTTCTATGGAGGTCGGAGGGTATCAAATGGAATGATTTATGCACAGTCAGCAGGTTCCCTCTCAGTATTTTTTAATATAGAGAAATCAATAAGTGATTGTTATAATATTAAGAATTCCCATTTGGGATGATTCTCCTGTGTGAGAAAATGATACCATTGCCATTCTAAAAAAAACCCAGGGGAAAAAATATCCCTTGGGATTTTTCACAGTTTGGTAGAGCCATTCATTAGATGTGACTTCCTTCGGGACATTATTAACTATTGATAATTCTCTGCTTTCAGGAATTTTTGCAATGGAATTTATTCTGCCTTTCAAACCAAATATAAGGTGTCTGAATAGCYTGAATGTTTGTTCTCAGTATTTGTATGTTCCCTGGAAAGTATTATCTTGGGATTGAATTCATAACATAAAGACTCACAAATTTGATAGGTTACAAGTTGCATCTTCACTGTCTGCCAGGAATGCTGTAGGATTCTGTGAGAGCCCAGATATCCTAGTGTCTTGCTAGGAATAGTGAAGAGGAGAAAGGAGGTATTAGTTTTAAGGAATAAGGATGATTTCCTACTGGGTCAGAAATTTTGACTGACTTCACTAATGCCATTTAGGATATTTCCTTCAGAGTTGAGGACAAAGGTCATTTTGACTTTCAGAGTTTAGAATGGACTACAAATGTAAGGTTACATATTTTCAATGGGGAAGGTGGAGATGTGAATTAGAGGGGAATGTAGGTGAAATAATAATAAGAAGACTTTCATTACTTTCCCTCTGAAATACTATTTTTTTAAAAATGTGTCAACATAGAAAATGTTTGATTCCACCTTCCAACACTTAGAACTCTTAAGACTTGCCTTAACCATTCTAGGAATACCACCTTTTTGAATCTTAAATTCATTTCACCAATAGATTTCCTCTCACTTTTATAAAATCTGCAGCTAGCTTGGCACAGTTGTCCCTGACGACCAAAATAAAAAGCAAGTCAGATGGATGAATTGTAGAAATCTTTTTGTCCTCACTTTTTAAATCATTTGGATTTGATCTTTATTGGCATGAATGCAAAGGCATATTATATACTTGGATGCTTAAAATTGCACAAAGTGAATTTGAAATTGCATATCCATTTAGAATAATCTGAATTTGCAAATTATGCTGTATTAGTAACTCCCCTAGTTTACAAAAGGGGATGATGTGGCAGGAGGGACATAATTATCCAAAGCAAACAACCAAATGAACAAGCTCATATTCAAAGGAAAAACAAATTACTGCGGACTTTACAAGATCCTCATACAGGAAAGCAAGTTTCACAGAAATAAAGAAATAAAAAAAAAAATATGAAAACTAACTGTTTGAAATAATAAAGAGGAAGAGGCCAAACTCAGCAAATTAGTTCTCTGGAATTAGACAAATATAATTTTACTCTTTTATATTTTCCCACCACATACTGACTATAGTCATCAACAACAACTACTTATTGGTGCCTAATGGCATCAATACTGTTCATCATGAATCACAGATCAACTAATATGGATATAAGTCAGCAATTTCTTTCCCAGTCAAAGATTTTATATGCAATTTGTGGAAGATACTTGTTTAACTGCAAAACTGTCCAGGGGTAACAGTTCAAGATGTCTTTTTCAATACTTATCTGTATTTGGAACAGATTGCTCAGGAAGAATTTGCAACTGCTATCATAATGAAACAACAGCTTAAATGTTATGAACATCTAAGCTATTAGGAAAAAAAAAATGTTATATCAAGGTCAGGAGCTGTAATCATAAATTCTCATTGCTATATAGCATATATAGGCATGTCCTATTTTCCTCGTTGTATAGTTCACATCAGGTACATATGAGTTCATTGTCACATTTGGTGAAAAAAACAGAGAAAAACTAATAAAATTATTTTACCTTAGTTTGTATGTATGCTGTGAAAAAATTTTGGATGACATGGAAAAACAAAAAAGAAAGAAAGAAAGATATCCCCGAACAGGAGTGTCAAATCCTAGGATGCCTCTGAGGAACTATAGGAAGATCTCAGGCTAAGCATCAGAATGGCAGAGAAAATTCAGTAGTAATTAGTGCTCATGGGTAAGAGCAGTCAGTGAGGGTCAGSTATGCAGAAGCATATGGACTCCTCATTCGTATAGACTCCAAAGATTGGTATATCATCAAATCCTTTGGGAATCCAGGCCAAAGTAAATTGCCCAAGGTCACATAGAAAGCCTGTAGCAAGACTGGAGATTGAACTCAGTTTTGCTGAGACCTTTTGCAACAACTTATGCATAAGATGGTCTTACTTGTCCTTATAGTATGACTAAGATTGGGGCCATTTGCAATTATTTGTAGATAACAAATAAAATTCAATGACACTCAGCACTGAAGAAAATCTATTTATTTTTATTCATACTACAAGTAAAGTAGAATATCTTCCAGAGCTTTTTTTTTTCTTTTTCTYTTTTTCAAGCAAGGTTCTCCCAAAGCATTTTCAGCTGCACATTTCAGCCTCTGTATTTAATACTACTCAGGCAGCTGCATTTCCATAATTCAACTGTTTAATCAAGGTCCTCCACCTTTTAAATATGTAGGTCGTAAATATGAAAAAAAAAAAGAAAGGAAAAAAGATGTGTGCAATCTCTGCTGACTGAATTAAAAGTCTTAAAGAAACTTTCCATGCTATGAGGACTGTGAAGGATTTGGCAGAAATGGTGCTAACAATTAAAGCARCCAGAGACAGATTAAATTTGCTGATGACAGCTCATTTCAGAGATGGTTACAGCAAAAGTCTGATAAAAGCTTATCTGAAATTCACAGTTTTGATGAGGCTTCTGCTTGTACCAGGAGAAAATGAAACACTTTAAAYAGCATGTGATCCTCAGGAAATGTCAGCTTGCTATTGCAGTGGGAAGTGAGGCATTCCTGCTGTAGTTAAGATTGTGAAGTATTATAACCCTTTGTTTTCACAGCAGGGAAAACAAGTCTAAGCTGTGCCTCTTAAGTGAATCTGAGGACAATTTCAATCTCCATAGAAACTTTTCCATCTTAAAAAAACAGAAAGAAAGGAAGAAAGAAAAAAAATGTATATTTAAATCAAAGCAAAATGAACCTTTTTGCTCCTATACGTAATGAGATAACAAATTCCTGGACTGCTCTGTATAGTGTGAATTAATTGAAGCCAGAAATAGGCATCCAGTTGGCAAGCCCTGGAACTACTCTGTTGTGACGCACATCTGCACATGCTAAACATTATAGGGACAATCAGGGAAACCTTGCAGTATGTGCTCACTTTGAGTTAACTTAAATAGGCCTATGTGGTTTTTACATCCAGGCCAGGTATAGCTCTCTGTAGCACTTGAAGATGATAAGGCTCTTAAGGTGGGTTGGAGAATGACAGAAATTGAGTCTGGTCTTTTGAGTGCAGGAAAAATAAGAGGCTTTAATCAATTATACTGGTTTCTTACATTGCTTTTTGAAAAGTGAAATGCTAGTGTGGGGCATACCAGAAATGGTTGTCAAGAAAACAGATGTCATCGCAAACACTAGTCAAGACTATGGTGACACTAGGTGAAACAGAACTAACTAAAACAAAACTGATAAAGGAGAATAGATACTGGGATGCCTTGTAACAGTACYTGATTAAGAGTTTAAGCAGTTTTCTAAACAGAATTAGATATTTAAATGAATAAAATGGAATATCAGCAACATATGAAACATTGAAGACAAACAGCAGAGAAGGGATATGATAATGTGAAGAATTTGTATGGAGAAAAAGCACTCAGCTTCTTTAACAAAGCTTTCTCCCTTTCCTTTCCTTTCCTTTCCTTTCCTTTCCTTTCCTTTCCTTTCCTTTCCTTTCCTTTCCTTTCCTTTCCTTTCCTTTCCTTTCCTTTCCTTT
>NW_020454094.1:4910781-4950782 GCF_003342845.1 Nothoprocta perdicaria
ACACACACACACACACACACACACACACACACACACACACACACATATATTTACTAACAGCACAAATTTAGTTAAAGCTCTAGTGTACAGGTCTTCTTTCTTGCATTGCATTTTACATCCCTCACATAGGGATTTAACTAGAATCATATCTTTTATTAAAATCATATAAATAAAAACATGTCCTTCTGCCCTCCAGCATGTTTACAGATGAATTTATTTATTTTACATTATCCTATTTAATTAAAGATTCACTGTTAGAGAAATAGAACTTTCCGAGATGCTTATACATCCTAGATAAAATGGGTTGGTTGGCAGAGGCACAACTGACGATTAACCCCACAGTTTTTCTGTGTGATTTGTAGAGAAGTTAACTATTCTAGAAGTTAACTAAAAGGAAAATGAGAATGAGTCAAATTTGTACAAGATCATGATTTTTGGTGGTRTGATTTTGTTCTAAGATTGACTTCAAAATTTTGTTAGCCTATCCAGCCTTTAGCACTGCTTTACCATTTTGATAATTCTTCATCACTATTGTATGGTGTAGCCCTCTAGACAAGGAGTTGACACATTTCATAAATATAAAATGTGCCACATTTTCTGATGTTATTGTGAATGACTGCCCAGGTGTGATGTTCTCATATATGAAATTTGATTTTCCTTGAAAATAATACAGTTAGATTATTGTTGTAAACAGATACTTATATATTAATACTTATATATTCCAGATTTCTATTTAGAATTAATACTTTTCAAATTTGCTTTGAACTCAAAGTTATTTATTTATTTATTTGATCTTTTTTGGATACAGAAGAGCACAGCAAACACAGAGATTTTTTTTTTTTTTCTGTGTAATGGAGTAAATTCTTATTATGTACATATTTTAATAAAGAACATTTTCAGCGGTGTTAAGTTTATGTACCCTTCTATGAATGGTAATGTAGGTATCTGTCAATCTATCTATATATATTAAAATAATAAGATCACAATTCAAGGATCTGAAAGATTGAAAACAGAATTAATGTTAGCTGTATAATTCCAGTCAAATATTTTGATCCATAATGGTATTATATAATAATTAGTTTTATTATATAGTTGTTATTTTCATAGAATTTTATGGGAAGCATGGGAAAGGGTAGAACCTTCTCAATGTTTTTTCCAGTTGTTTCTGAAAATTTATTGAAACCAATATAGGAAATGTGTTAGCCTAAGAAGAAACTCAGTCCAAAAGTCATGTTAAAAGAAATAATTTGACAAATTATAAAAGCAACAAAAGAGTTCCATCTTTTAATATACAGTTATTGCAATTATAAGTTTAGTATTTAAAAAAAATAAAAGAAAGAAAAAGAAAAGGTATATACAACATAAATTAGCGGTTTATGTATTCTGTTCTATTTATCAGAAAATTACACTAAAATTCTATTTTAATAATATTTTGTTCTATTTATCAGAAAATAACACTAAAAAATCTATTTTAATAGATGAAAACACACTAAAAAACCACACTAAAAAACCACACTAAAAAATCTATTTTAATAGATGAAATTTTTGCTGTTGTTGTTGTTGTTTAGTAAGATTCAGAGAGATATTGATTTCCTTGTTTATTTTGTTTTTCTTCTGTTTCTCCATTCCTTTGGTAAGAAAGGGAAACAGAAAAAAAACCATGAAATTACTGACAAGTTCATTTGTACTTCCTGAAAAAAAAGTTGTTTAAAAGTGACAAAGAAGAGCATTAATCTGTCTGCATATGTGAAGGAATTATTTGGTGATTTCCTTGCTTGCTTGCTTGCATATGTGATACAGATGCACAGAAGCCAGGCTTGCAGACTGCAAACACCAACCTCAACACATTATGACCATGCTCTCGTTCCTGCTAAAATTCCTTTCTGCATGAGCAACAGTCTGTTCTTATAAGTAAGGTAATGAAGCAAATCCATATACCTGTGAATAGGAGCTAAATGTTTTAAAAATCAATTGACTTTGTTGCATCAAGACATTTTCAGAGTATCATTATTTGCTTGTATTTATGAAAGGATAGACAGCAGCTCAACASTCAACTGATCAAACAAATGCATATGAATGAAATAAGAGAGTAATCAACGTTAGCTGTCGAAATAAATATTTGCAGCAGGTTGCTGATGGGCGAGTGCTGTAAAAAATAAATTGCAACTAGTACTTTATTTTCATCTCAGCTTTTTAATTTAGGCATCATTTCCAAATAGGTTCAGTAGCTTTAATAATATCACAAGATTTTAGAGTTAAATTTTACCCTCAGTGTATTGTGCCATGATTGGAAAAATTCTATTACTAATGGTGATGAATTAGTATGATAGAAGTGAAAGTTTGTTGATACCAAGCTAAAATAGCATAGTGCCAAGATAAATTGCACTCCAAGATAAAAGCACTCTGGAAAGGTACTTTGCTGACTGGGGTGCTGTTCCAAAACCCAGCAAATTCATTAGAAGTTCATCCAAATCAGGAACAAGTGGAAAGATTTTCTTTTGAAATTCTTASGATTTTTTTTTTCCCACAGTGAGAGTAATAAAAACATATGCACAAAAGTATAAACACTATAATATTTTAATACATTGACTCTCTTTTTGAAAATGCACATATATTTCCTGACTTTATCATCCTATCTGAAAAATATTGCTGGATATAGTTAGTTCAATTTGTCTGGCACTTTTTTTTTCTCAAACAGCAAGTTTAAAGAAAAGTTTAAAAATACAAAAATACACAAAATTTGAGTAAGCCTCAATGCTAGTCATTTTCACATATTCTGTATTCCAAACAAACGAGTTTAATGAGAAGCAAAAACTAAAATAATTACCAGATTTTTTTTTCTGCTGTTAAACATCAAATGAAAATGATTATTTGTATAAAATATGAAGAAAATGTGACATTTAACTTCTAATCTGTGGTGTAACATTAAAAAAAAAAAAAAAGAAAAAAAGTTACAAAATGTTTTCCTCTGAAGATAACAATTAGAGTTCTCCATTTGCTCTGCCCACAAATATAAATCCGAAATAAACAGGTGGAGAGCTATGTTTATGTTTGTGTGCATATGTGGGGGTGTTACAGCCTTTTTTAACTTAGTACGTGATACATCTGCCAGTGAATATCAAAAGTGAACTTTCTTTATGCTACTTCATCTGTGTGAATTTGCGTTTCATTTGCTACTTGTTACAAAAACTCTTTTAAAGCTTTTTATTGTTGAAGGGTATCAATTACTGCCATGTTATGATATTATTATAATAACAATATTGTTATTGTTTTTGAATTGTTACGATTTTTTGCAAGCCTTTCAATTTAGCTTGTGAGGTTTTGTAACCTAAGCATCATTTAATTTATATTTTTCTCATATATGTAAACTTTTATTTTTTCTGACCTTGTCTGCACTGTAATCTTCGGAAATATTGTTGAGAGTATAAGAAAATACAGATCTTCACCAACAGTGCTCACTACACCTTGAAAATAGGTGGAAATGCAAAATTTTTATTTTCTTATTTCTTATTTTATTTATTCATTTTACTGGGCATATATCTTCTGCCTTTCCGGATACTTGGTTAGCTTTTCTATACTGCTGCAAAACACTTGTACTTGCTCTTTCATCTGCATTAGCAACACTTTTCTGGTATAATAATCTGCCACTTCTGTGCTAATAGACTAATTTTTAAAATCCATTGCATTCATATATTTATCCTCCATTGCATGTGTTCGTAACTTTTTTTCTGTTTGACCGGGGTATATAAAAATATGGAGAGTCAATAATATATCTATAATAATAAATAATGTCTGATACTCTGAAGCTTTACGGGGCTTTGATCTGGTAGGGAGTTGTACCTCATTTGGGGGACTGACAGCAAATATTTCCCTTCTCTTGATTTTCACAGCTGATACAATAGAAGACTAGAGCTCATATAATACCTGATTTCCCAAGCTCCCAACCTGATGGATAATTGTTGCCCAGAGGGGAAATTTCTTCCTAGCCTACATCAGCAAATGGTAGGTTTATATCACAAAACATGAGGATTTATGCTCCAATCTATTCCACAGTGCTATCAGACTTGAAAAACTTCATTTGAGGAGCAGAGTTAATGTGCAGTTAGCAGTTTTACAGTATCTCACCTATTTGTTCAGAATTTAGTGAGATCTCCTAAAAATACAAGCAGGCAAGCAGATATTCAACCTCTCTGAACTCAAACAAAGAAGGACCTACAGCAATAGTATAACAACTTAGCAAGGTTCTTCTCATATTCTCAGATTTATCTGTCATTTGCTGGTCATCTTAACAGTGTGGATTTATATATATATATGTGGATGTATATATATATATGGATGTATATATATATATATATAAAATAAGTAACCAAAAAAACCCACACAAACTTTACTTCCCTTTTTGCTGACAGGAAAAAAAGCAAAAGGGCGACTCACTGTGATAAATGCTAGTGTTAAATTCTTCTGTGCTAGGACAAAAGACACTCTCTTTCAAGAACATTTATTCCCTGAAGGCTCATTTGCACTGGATAATTATGTTTACAGTTATGTTAAGATAAAGTTCTTCATGGAACACTATCTTCTGGAAAACCTAAAAAAAATCATTATCTCAAATCTGGTAAAAAGTTTTGTAAAAAGATTTCTATATGCACTGAAGGGGCTTGGTATTTGACTCTCAATGAAACATCTAATTTCCCTTTAAACATTTTGTTATTTTCTTCCACTGGGATTACATGTATATAGAAATAAACTTAAAACACTGGGAGACATAAGAAGGAAGAAATAGAGGAAAAATATTGTTTGCCATCAGCTAAGGAAGGGACTATAGCTTGAACTGAGAGATATAACATGATGAGCTGTTACTTTTATATAAAATAATCAGTAAACATGTAACTCATTTATAATATCATGGTACATTGTACTGTACCTGTCAGTAAATACACAAAACCAGYGACTTTAAGGTTTTATGCTTAACATGCTTTTAAGATTCAGAGCACAGGAGTTTCCTTACTGCTGGCTTTGCCACGTACTTCCTAATTGATCTTGGACAAGTTGCTTGATCTTTTTGTCTCAATTTCCATCACGTTAAGTTGGAAGAATTACAAAAGAAATGAATTATAAAGATTAATTCATACAGACATGAAGGATATGATGATTTGATGAATTATTTTTACAGTATGTAGTCTTTGCCATCAGTGCAATATACTTTTTGCTACAGTTAGAGATAGTACAGCTGCATGGCTTATGAAGAGTCTAGTACTACTTGGGTGAAGCTGAGCCTTTCTGTTATTTCACAGTTATTATCATGCCATCATGGAGATTTGTTCAGCAATGTGTAGTCTTGCATTGTTGTGATCTGTGATAGGAAAAAAAAAGGAGGAAAAATGAGCACCAAAAGAAAAGTGAAAAAAAAAAGTAACTTGCTTTACTGGMTCAGTTGAAAAGCCATGAATGACTGCAGCAGGGCCTAATTTTGCCTTCACTCACCTCACCTCACCAAGCCAGAAGTCCCCTAAAACCCAACTCCACCTCAGCAATGTTGTGCATGACCTATGTCCTGGAAATTTATCAAGGAATATATCTGAAATGACCTAACGGAAGCTATTTGTAAAATACATTATTATTATTATTTTAATTATTGTTACTGTTGTTATTCTTTAGCACCCAACATTTCTCCTGCAGCTCAGGTCTGAGCATGTTGTACTAATGTAAAACATGTACAAATGCRAATGAGATGTATGAACACTTAACAAAAATATGGAAAATCATTCCCCCTCCCTGCTGAAAGTACCAGAAAGAGCAGACTTTTTACTAGATTTCTTATCCTTTTGGCTGACATAAAAATACTTCAATAAGAACCCTTCTCAGGATATCTTATCAATTTCTTTTCTGTCCTACCTAGAATCAAAGGATGCAATAAAATGGAAAACAACTGAGAAAAATAAAATAACTGAATATATCACAGTCCTTAAAGGTGTTCATTCAAAATTAGGTACTTCAGAGCATTCTCAGTCTCCAGGGGWAAGGGAGGCTGTTTTAAAACTCGTTTTCTGTATATTAGCAAAAATTAGCTTGGAAATGGCTGACTTTACTAATGTTTCTGTTGCTTGTTTTACATGACTGGCACTTGCATCGCAAGGTCAGTAATGCAGCTAACAGATGGTGCAGCACGACTAGCAGGAATGAGGGATAGTTTGYTAACAGAAGAGGACAGGATTTTCAGGATCTCCCTTGCATATTGCAGACCTTTTTTTTGTTTGTTTGTTTGTGTTTTCATTTTGGACAGGCTGCGTCTCCTTGGCCTCAGCTTCATGGCATTTTGTCTGTGGATGAGGATGAGTCCAACACTGGTAACAAATCTCTTTTACTTTGTATTAGGGTTATAGTTTTGGAAAGCAAGTAACACCAGCTGGGTTATCTCTGTTGCCTCTATCTTGAGTGGCTCAGGATGTTATGGGAAGACAACATCTCGTTGTGCTCTTTGGAAGGGGTGGAGCTGGAGCACAGCAAAAGCTCCTTAAAAGCTGCCATCTTCATAACTTTAATGCACTAAACAGAATATTCTGTATTATTGCGAAGTAGCAATGAGTTTCCAAAAGTTGTGAGGCTGATAGTCTAAAACCACTCTATCGTAGGCTTCTGGAGCTGCTATTTTGAACACAGCTCACAGGTTGCTTTAGCTACTAGAAGCTGTTTCCAACATGATGGTGAACCTATTCTTTACAAAATGCTTAGTGCAACTTTATGACTTCTTCTAGCAGCACAACTATAGAAACACATTCAAATCTGTAGCCTATATCAAATTGGCATGAATATATACGTAAGCGTGGCTAGCCTGGCTTCTGAGCTCATACAATCAACAAAACACTTATCAGCATACATAGCAAAACAGTAAAACTRCTATTTATTTAATTAAAAGAGGACTTAAGAATATAGTAAAATTCATTTTTTAAGCTGGGGTATCAATTAACTGACGTCTTTCCAAATATTTTTAAGCTTAATACTCCTCTTCATTTATCTATTTATTTTTTAAATTTTTTCCTCAAGGTGAAACTGACTCTTCTTGGACTATACTGATGCCAAGTGTAAGGTGTCTTCCTTGTCACTGGATGGGCTGTATAGCTTTGCAATACATCTGCATTAACACAGAAAGAATTGCATGCCTTTATTAGTTATGCAGATTAGTCACTGACTCACTTAAGGATGCTTCTGTAGGTGACTCAGTAACATACCTGTTCAGAAAGCAGCAACCAAGCTTTCAATGTTCACTTCCAGATGCCCTTTCTCAGAAGTAATTCACTTTCTGTGAAAGACTCCATCCAAATTTTATTTGATACATCCAGTGAGAATTCTTATTGTCATGATATTTATTATTCCAAGTTCAAGCACTGTTGTAGGCAATGTCTAACCCCATCACAAGCTCTGAATTGATGACAGCACAGTGTCTGATATAGCTATAACTGTAAAGAAATATGAAGGAGATAAAAAAGTCCTTCCTCAGAAGGAAGTGGCTTTTTGCCTGATGGTGCTGCAAAAAAGCTAAGCCAACATTAACTGACCAGAAAAACAGAAGCTGTGTCTCCAACTTAGAGCACTGGATTCTAGCATTTTATGTTAGTGTATGTCTGCACAGCCTTGAGTAGATAAATAGATTTTACTGCATCTCTGTTTACTGCACAATAAAGTAATAATTAAATACTGTGTTTCATGAAGACTCATCTTAGGAACTTCTCAGTCTTTATCCAAACATCATGATCACAAAGCAATAAAAGAAAAATCACACTTTTGTGGACAGAAGGCCTTACTTTTTAGTTCAAAGTATCATTATGTTGAATATCCCCAGGGAAAGATTTCATAAAATGTGCGATGTGTAAAACATGCAATGATACGAATAGAAGCTGAACACTTTCCAAACTGCATTGCAATTAAGTTTGGTGCCAGGAACCTAGTGCTTCAGAATGCCAGTATTCTCAGTGTCACAAACAAAAGCCAGCAAACATCTACTTACTTTTTGACTTACCTAGTTGCCATTTTGCTCTCAGGTATATTTTACCTAGGAAAAAATATGCCAGCAGCTCAGCAGTTATAGTGTGGTAGATGACATAGGCTGCCACTTACAATGGAGACAAAGAGTCCTCAGACCTTATGAGTACAATAAGAGCTACTATTATCACACAGAACTAGACACTAATCCAAAAGTGAGAAAAAAATAAAACATTTCTCGATCTTTATCAGGTTCTCAGTCTTTATTGCTTTTTCTTATGCTTTAGCCATCAGTAACATTCAAGAACATCATAATTTGGATAGCTCAAAGACCCTGATTAAGCAGTTCCCATTGACAGAGGAAGACATTATATTTTGTAGGAAATACCCAGAATATTTTTTTTTAATTTTCAATAATGATTAAATGATATCTATTGCTGTTAGAAAGTAAAAACTGGAAAGGAATAATACTGAAGTACAACACCAGATTTTTTAAGGAGAAGGTATCATAAGTACTTATATTTTTTCTTTTGTTTAATTGGTTTGTTTTCAAAGTCACAGGAAAAAATAAACAAGTGTTTTCTACAAAAACTCCCAAGTGCTCAGATATTGAAAGAATGTTTTGGTTAAAAATCTCTAAGCAAATCAAGAGTCTACATTTGCGGTGATATATTTATTACTTTTAAATCTCTTTTCTGAAAAGACACKTTCTTTTCCAGCCTGTTTGCAGAGGTATGCCTCAGAGAATGAAGTATTACTGCATGGCTTATATAAAAGAAATGAAATAACATGTCTGTATTTAAAGCATAATTCAAAGAGGTCCAATTCACATGCCAAAGGCTATGTTTATTCTGATAAACTAAACTGAGTCAGGACAAAGGCTTAAGTACTGGCACATGGTCATCTACGCTATTTAATGACGATCTTGTATATGACACAATTTTGGCTTGTCATAGCCAAATAGTTTTGTTTAGCCCTTTCTCTGGAAATCCCTAAGAAGTGATTCAAAACAAGAATGTGAAAGAGAGGGTTCCCAAAAGGCAGTGTGAGCAAGGCCTTCGCATTTGAGGCTGGGCAAGACAAGAAAGAATGATTATTAGTAAGTCCTCAGTACCGGGAAGGTGGTACTAACACTCCCATTTAAAAATCAGCAAAAGAGGGTAATGATTTTCACCACATTTTATATTTATGGACAAGAATGAATGGAGAACAATCATGCTCCTTCCTACTGAGCTAAGACAACAGGTATGGGGAGGTGATTCGCTAATCACTGGTGTGAGGCTGAGATCCTCAGTACAAGCAATGCCAAACAGAAACACAACCAGCCCCTATCACCAATGCAGCTGTCACTCTGAACCTCCCTGCTCAGCTCTGTGACACCATGAGTGGCCTCATCTGGCTTTCCACCTCCTCACCTTGCCATGTTTCCTCCTCTCTTTGCCGTGTTGCACCTATTTAGTTAAAACACTCCATATCATCTTGTAGATATTACTAAAACATGTTTCTTTACTGCTGAGAGACTACCAGTTTGTTCAACAGGTACAGGCTGAAATCTTTAGTGAAGTGCAGCATTGGTTTATTTCAGAAGAAATCTATTTCTAACTGATTTCCAAAGAAAAGTTTAATTAAAAGGAATATATTTGACTTTGTAGCTTTTTGCATTAGTCTATCTAATTTGAATTCGAATGAAAACTAAAGATAAACCATCACATTTCTAAAGTCAGGAATATAAATCAGGAAAATGAGTATCAGCGTTTGATCCTTGGTACTGTTATAAGATGGAGTCAGTGTTTGCGACAGGAAAAACAATTTGTAGAACACCTCCTCACAGAAAACTTTTCAAACTTAAAAATTAAATGAGCTTAAGAAAATTGGTAAAGACAGAGTATATATTTACATCAGCCAAAAGTATCCGTTTTTTTCCTACTAAATTGCATCCAAAATCAAGAGTTTAAAAATGGAGGTTATATCCAACCGTACATTTGCAGCGGCCTTTTAGGCTTTACTCCTCGTTGCAGTACTTTGATACCTTCCCAAATGTGTGTTAAGCAGTTAGACTCGCTTTTTTTGTGACTTAGCCTCTCTAGTCCTGCTTCTTACTTCAAGCTCCAAAACGAGACCACATTCCCTTCTGATTGTTTCTGCCGTTGCTACTGTTAACATTTGTTTTCATCAAACAATATCAAGGAATGTCTGAGAAATCAATGTTTAATAAGTTATAGTAATGTCTTCAATTTCCTGTCATCTGTTTTAATGTACATGTGTACCCTGTCATTTCTCATCACTTGCTGAATCCATCTTGTTATCACCAAGGTATAACTTAATGTACAGCTACCTCGTTCCTGGATGACCTTAAAGAATACACTACTGGGGATGCTGCACAGAAGAGTCATTCCTTCTTTGCAGTGAAGGTGACAGAGGGAACAGCTTGGAAGCAGCAGCACAAAACTTCAACAAGGACTTTCACACTTCGGTAAATGTCCTGGAAAAAAAAAAAAAAAAAGAAATGTTTAGGCAGAAGAAATTCTTTATGCCTGGGAGTGTGTGCCAAAGAGATTTCTTCCTTGTTTCTGTGTGGCAAAAGCAGATTCTTAGGCCTGAATTATTACAATAGGGACTCTTATTATTTGTTTGGTAGCTTAGTACATGTATTTATATATATGTATAATAAATATATGTATTTATACATTAAGTTCACTCTCYGACAGAAAAGTTCAAACAAACTGAAGCTGTAATTTATATGATTCGCTTAAATGTATACTTTCCCCCAAAGGATATGCTTCAAGAAGTTGTCTGATGTAAMAAATGTTAGAGGAATAATCCAAAGGTACAAGAAAATGAATTGAGAGACTTCATTCTCCTGAAGATATTAATCCAGTCATCTACTCACATCCAAACAATTCTCTTAGTCATAGTTGGTATTTTATAATTTCAGTTGAGCTAAACTCCTGCAAGTTTGTTATGGAGAGTAACTTTTAAAACCTAACAGGTAATGAACTCAAGTTGAAGAACCTTGAAGAACACAAAGCCTTGCCTCAAGTTTCCCCCCACTTGACWGTTTAATAGATTGGTCACAGCTGCTCACTAAATCTTATCAAACCCAGCAGGATAGCCCATAAAAGAAAGATGGGGTCACCTAGATGATGATGGCATTCATCCTATAGACTTATTTTCATAGTGATTCTGCCAACCACTTTTTTTTTTGTACTTTACTCGTTTCTTCTTATGTTTGATAGCATTAAATAGTAATTGCTASAGCATTCAAATGCTTCTCTATCCAGATGTGTTAAAGTCTTAGGTCAGCCTTTCTGCATGCATAAAACTCTATAGACCAGATTTAGTGAGGGACTGGGAGATGGAAGAGGCAGGCAAGTAGTGAATCCGGGAATGAGGGCCAACCCACTCATCCCGATCCTGAAGACACTGAAAAGACTGAACTCCCACATAGATTTCTGCATTCAATTCATTACCAGTTGGTACTTAGAGATAACATTATGGAAGTTTTTGTTTCTCCAYTTGGCTTTAATTGCCTTCCTTATTAGGATTTATCTTTCTGATATGGCAAAATATTATTTCAATAGATGCTGCAACGCTACGCAAAAGGAGTAGAAAATTATTTCCCATAGATATTATTAATGAATGTTTACGAGTTTCAATACTAGCAATTTAAAAGGCTTGGAAGATACCTTTCTTGAGAGCTCAATTCACCACGATAGACGTCTGGTTTAAAATAAACTAAGCTTCCTGTTTTGGGGGTTTTTTATCCTCTGGAATATATGAAACTGTTCTTCAAATGCTAACTAATCTAACCCATTTTGTATTGAATCATGAATGCATTTTAATTCACTATTCAAACTGTCACAGCAATGAATATTTTTGCATCCCTAGCAATATGTTAAAAGAGGGCTTTTTGCTCCTTTTTTTTTTTTAACTTCTGCAATTTCTTTTATACATTCTGATTAAAATCCAATTAATTACAAACACAATTAAACCTTCCTAACACAGTTTGCAGAAGAGGGCTGATGGAAGTAAAGTTGTCAATCAAAGATCCAATAGGGAGCACTAACTTGTCATCTCCCTAACTTTCAGCCAGTAAAAATGTGAAACTAAAAAAATGACATTAATGGTCTACTACCATATGCAAGTTTATTAGGAAATATCTCATTTGTTTGGTTGTTGTTTGCCTTATCATCAGATCAATTTTATTTATATGGCACCTTTCTTAACACAGTCATCCCAGGGCGCTTCACAATAATAACTGTACATATAATAAAAAGGCAGTTAAAACTACAATAAAACCCAAATTAAACATTAATGTACAATCCAATCTTATAGCAAAATTAGTACTGCCAAAAAAMCGATTTGATGGCACCCAAACTTTCTTTAAATTCCATTTTCACTGGTGTTTTGAAATTTTATAAAACCAATAAAAATCATGGCCATAATAAATAACAAATGAAGAGTATGTATTACCTACATTAGAATTTCCCCCATTCCAGATTGCCAGTTGGCATAAATCAGCATTGCCTTGCTGACCTCCATGAAGTTATAACAAATAATGTTAACTGGAGATGGGGTTCATTACACATTTTCATGAAACTTGCAGACCCGAATATTTTCTGTTRTGCATTTTTTCTGTGTGTTTTTATCGTTTGTGGAGAGGTTATGCCTTTTTACCTTTATAATATCAACTGAGAGTTCCCTGGAAAGGATGTGTGTGAACCTTTTCCTTCAGAAGGCAGAAAATAGGAGTAACTTCCTTTCTATGGGATAATGTGAAGTTCAGAGCTGGGTGATCAGGTCTTTTCTCCAACTATGAACAAACAAATCTGAGTCAGCTCATCTTTAGCTTGAGTAGTGTAATCACTTAGCCACGGGCTATTAAGGCATACACATCTCATGAAGGCAGAGGGAAATAAGGAGAAGGAGAAGGGAAGTAAATCTCCACCCTTTCTGTAGAAAGTATGGTGTTGGGCAGAAAGAGTATAGTAAGGAGTAAACTTAGTTGGATATTGCACAGAAAATACCAATACCAAAACATGCTCCATCTCAGATTATGAAGAAACATCTTCACTGTCTTATCTCTGCTGGTATGTAYCTAGTCTAACATATGCATCTAGTCCTCCTACTCCTACCCTGAAATTCATCTAGGCCTACTTAGTAATTATTATATAAAATGGGCACAAAATGGACATAAAATAGGCACTACCTGCATCTGGCACAGCAAAAAGAAAGTGCACATGGGTCAGGAAGTGTGGTGTTAGCACTTTCATGCAGCAGGAGTGTTTAGGATAACAGTTCAGTTTCACCTCAGAGCAGTACCCAAACTGCTCTGGCATTTTCCCTAAGCCTGGCTCAAGAATGCAAATGAATTGTGGCCATCTCAGATTTACAATATGTGAAAYCAAGCTGATTCCATGGACTTTATCCTATTAAGTGGTTAGAAGAAAAAATGTAAAGTAGATGGATTAGTTCCAAGGATAAACATATTTAGACTAGGACAGACTGAAAAAAAACCCCAAAAACAACAACAAAAAAGTCATTCTTGTGATCCTCTGAATCTGAAATAACTGTGTCAGACAAAGCACAAAGCAAGAATTAAGAAGTGGTAGTTAAGAACTTTCAGTGTGTACTGCAGAAGAATTGATCAAAATACAAAATCACTCATCTGCTCCAGTACCAGGTCTAAATCTTAAAATAGGTTCATTTCTATGTGTAACATACCTCTTGGATCACCAGGGCTTGGATCACCAGCGACCAGGACATTAAAGTATTAATGGTCTCCAGAAGCATAGATGAAAAYGCTTAGAACCTGATCAAAGCCAAGAAATGATCACTCTTGGTCTGAGAAAGGGCATGAGAGAAAGTCTGAGCAGAGGGAAAAGAAAGAATGGTCACACTGATATCCCATGCAAAATTGATTATCCATGGCATGTAGTCTGGGCATCTCCACACTGCCCTTTTACCAGCCTAAATTCAGCCTGCAGCCTGAGGAGACACTGATTATCAATACCGCCTGCTGTTGTAGAACTTATGTTGAGAAGCTTCTCGAAAAGGATTCCAGTCTTTATACCATATTGGTCATGCAATGTCCAGCTAGAAGAGGTAGATGCTGCCAAGCCAGAAGTACAGAAGCTAAATGTACTCTAAAAGTGTTGCAAAAGGAAAGACACAACTTCTTGAGAACCTTCAGGTGCTGCCAGCACCTACAAGACTTGAATGCTTGAATGTGTACTGRAGGCTATCTACCCTAGTTATTAACAAGAGTTTGGGACGCTCAAACAAGAGTTTGGGACACTCAAAATTAGTCTTGGGCTGCCAAGCAGATAGACTATGCTTGAAAAAATATGAAAATCTTAGATTCTAGATTTCAAATAAAAAACAATAAAAGTCAATTCCGGACAACAGTTTAAGCATATGCATGTGCTTAACTCTTGTTGAAGACAAGTGAACTTCAGTGGCAATTATGTCTCTAAGTATTTCTTTTTTTAATAATGATAATCTTTAGCACATATTTTCATTACTTTCCTAAGTGGCTAGCCCTAGTCGCTTATGATCACTTTCAAAGCTTCAACATCTGATCTAGTTACTTGAGACACACTGTGTAGGCACTGAAGGAAACCAGGAAGTGATTTATTTGATTTGTCTCAGATGGTTGTTTTAGGGTGAGGTGAAGCTTTATCTTATGAGTTCTTATTTTCTTCCACTGACTATAGAGGGAATCTTGCATGACTGCCTAGATGTTTACATTTAATCTACAGTCTAAAGACAATAAGGAGTCAATATTCTAGCCAAGGATAAAATATTTTTATCCAGAAATTCCTCTGCTCCAACCCTTAGGCAGTCTCCCTTCCCTGTGCTTTTTAAACAAAAGGATGTCACTTTTCACTAGTGGCTAATTCAGTTGTGAAGTAAAGTGAATGACTGGGAAGGGTGTAATAATTACAGCGCAATACRATGATCCTCTAGTGTATTCCCTGCAGAAGTATGATCTCAGAGAATTTCTGCTAGGCCCTCTTCAAGTAATTACTGTCAATTCATGCTTATCTGCCAGCTCTCTCACCAGGTTTTCTTTTTCTTGCCTTTCTTAGTGAAGATACTCACTCTGACAAAAGGAGCCATTTGTCAAAGAGCCAGCATGCCAACTTTGCTTTCCTATTTCTTTGTCAAAATTATGCAAGAGATTACTGTCCAGTCTGGCCCAGTATGTACTTTATCATCAAAATAAAAGAGCATATAATAATCAATAGCAAATGGACATTAGCAGTAGCAGATACATGTATGCCATTCAGCAGAAGGCTGCTTGCTCAAGACATTTCCAGASACCTTCATTCAAACATTTAGAATCATAGAAGAGTTTTAAACAGAGTTCCAAGGTTAAGTAAGTAATTGAAAAGTCTGTAGCTGTAAAACTTCAAAGGGGCTTTTGAAGAATGTATATAAACTGTCCTTCCATCCTGGAAGTGAGAATTGTCTCCAAGGTTTCCCCAAAGATGAATTTTGYTTACCTGTAAGAGACCAAGTGATCAATTTCCTTGAGTGCCACAATGAAGACTATGACTTCAGCCTGAGCTGGACAGAGTAATCATTATATATTYATTTTCATATTAAGGATATTCCATATTTAGTTACTTAGGCTTTGGACAAAGCATTCTCCATATAGAGTTTGTACAAAGGCACCAGCTTASTCAGTAACAAATTCAAACACCTTAATGATTTTCCAATGATAAAGGATTCCTAAATCATACACTGAACTTTAAGTCAGCTAATTTTTAGTAGAATTGGCTCAGGCCACCCATAAGAGTAGCAAAAAGGTCCAGTATTTAAAAGGTTTTACTGTGTAGTATTTCCAATTGCAAATGTACAGAAGTGAGAAGAAAATGACATATCTGAATGCTGGCAATTGAATCAGAAGGATTGTGGGACAATGTATCGGGACCTATAGTGTCATTTTCATTTTTTAGGTTACAGGGCAGACCTGATAGTGCTATTTTTTTCTGGGGGTCTACATGATCTGAGAACTCACTTTCTATGTAATTTCTAGTAATTTCTATGTAATTTTCAGCAACAAACTTCTTAGGTTTCAGCACTGCCCAAGAATCATGGAAGCTTCACCATCCACTCAAATCATACTGCTCTTTCTGCAGCTGCCATGAGACAGGAACCAGGTCCAGACTTAGGTCTTACATATCCTGCTCCAAAACTGGCCTTGCACACCCMTCTGAGCCACTGGAACGGTTTGCATTTTGGCCTTTTTTTTTTGGAAATGCTCATGAGATTGCTTTCATTTCCTGATAGTATTCCCTGCTTGCACTTGACAGTGCCAGTCTTCACTCCATAGTGCAGATCTTGATTTCAGGTCTACATACATGACATGTGAAAGGTGAAAAAAAAGAATGAAATAGAGAAATAGTAGAGCTCTTTACTCTTCAGCTTTCAACTTCAGCTTTCTCAGATGCTATCATATGCCTCAGGATTTGGGCAGATTAACAGCTTAGGTTGGCGGCCAAAGAAATGAACCCCAAAGTACTGTCCTCCCCATACATGTCCCTATTACTTCAAGACATGTAATCTCTGGAGGACAGCTCCCTTTATTTATTTTTCTTCTCTTTCTTTTTATTTTTTTTTCCTCTGGCATTGTGAGTAGTTCACCCAATAACTCACTTGTTATCACATTTTTTAAAATCCTTAGTCTTTTGGTGGCTCAAGAACTCAGCAATGCCCTCTGAGGACTTACACAAACATGTCAGTTCTCTGCAAAACATCCCCTGATTTTGTCAGTTGCATGAGCTAATGCCAGTGAAGCTCCAATGCTTTGGAAGAAAATCCAGGGGCACCTTGAGGGTTTTATTTTTTATTTTTTTGTAAAGTTCAAGATGATTAATTATATGGGACTCAAGATATGTAAAAGTTATCCAAGTTTTCACCATTAATCACATAAATGAACAGAAAATAATTAGTTCGTAGTGACTTTCTGGCTTATTATAATCAGCCCAACTCAAATCGACTTAGCCCAGAGAGCCAAATATAGCAAGGAAAAAAACCTTGAGGCATTTTTTCGCTATGTGTTGCCTGTTATCACACAGTGAGGTTTCTGTTCAAATGATGTGCCTTATTAAGGCAGGCGAAACCCATTTAAACAATGTATCAGAAATGCAGACAAGCTGCAGAAAAATGCATGTTTAAAGGGTATATTTTTCTTGAAATTTATTGATGGCTAAGCCTGCTAAAATTTTAGAAAATGTGTTTCCTAACGCACTAACATTACGATTTTCTAGTAATACAATTGGCTTTTATTTTTTTGCAGTCACTTTCTTCCTTTTTTCCTTCTCCTTGTAATGGGCTTGAAGAATGGCAATTATTCCCTTTTATTTTACTGTCTTAAACCATGTGCTTATTAGAATAAATGTTATCATTACCCTTTTTATTTTATGATTATTAATTTTTTATTTGATCACCAATACTTTTACTGTAGGCTTAAAGTCTTGAATATTACATGTGATGGAACAATAATAAAATGGAAAAGCTTGGGAATGATTCTTTCTTTCTTTTTCTTAATAAACATAATTTTAATTCTTAAAAATCTAAACTGAAGCTGGRTATCCCAAGTCATACCCAGATTGTTAATTGTCCTGACATCTATGAAGTTGAGACCTCAGTATCTCTAGCATTTTGACCATTTGCCTGTTTTCAAATAGCACTTCGATCTAGATGTTCACATTTGAAACTTTTAAGTACTTTTAGCATTTTAGTAAAGTGACAAATTTAGGGTTGCAGAGAAAGGTTTTCAGTGTCACATACCACAGGGCTTAGATGTTGAGTCATGAAAGGCACCTAATTCAGGACAACTGAGACATGGTCCCAGGACTTTCACCTGGCAGCAGCAGTGAAGAAGCAAGGCACATTTGAACATCATATACTGCCCAGACCAGCTTTCTCCCATGTAGTTTCCTTCTGGTGACGCAGCAAACAAAACTGTCATGTTTTGAAAGCTCCCCAGAACTATAGCATTGAGCTTGGACAATTTAATTTAAAAACCTCTTCTGAAGATGACACCTTTCAAAAGCAGGTCTGGACGCAGTTCTCTTSTAAGTAACAGGAGCAAAGTCAACAAATGCAGAGGCCAGCAGTAGAGAATAATGGCACGATGATGGAAGGGAGGTGTGAGTTTCATCCTCAGTACTGAATCCGAAAATCTGCAATTCACAGCAACTTCTTAAYCTGGGCATCATTATAGAAATAAACCTGTAAAAGAGAGTATTTGTTGACTCAGACTCCTAAAAATTATCTACATTTTTCCCATGTGCTGTGCAGAAGAGATGTTCAGTGTGGACTTGAAAACACAGAGCTACCTAAAGTCAGTGAACTGAGCAGGCAGCATCCTTGTAGCTAACTAACAAGAAATGTTGAAAAGAGAATTCAGCCTTACCCTTCCCTATCTTGAATTTGGTACTTTCCCCTGAATATAGTCTTCAATAAATGAAAGCTGGGCTCACTGCTTTTAAAATATTACTGGCAAAAAGATGGCATCATATATAAAGGCYCGGTTTTAGGGAGATGATACAGAAAATAAAAATATGTGGTTAAGGCCCTTCTTCATCTTGGAAAGATTTGCCCATTTCAGAGAGTCAGATTCAATCTCTGCTCCAGCATTTCCAAGAGGAAACTTCAAATTAAATTGACAGTGAATAAAATATACAAACTATCCTGGGAACAGAGGATAGCATCCATGTTTTAGAACATAAGAACTGACAGTATCCGTTTGTGAAAGTGAGTAGTGGTGGGTGCTTAGGAAAAGAATATGTGGGATGAGTTAAGAATAGCAAATCACTTGCGACACTCAGTGCAGTTCCTGCAATTAGGGATTCAGAWTTTTTCTGGAGATGGAAGCTGTATCTAGCCTCTAATAGCTGCTCCCAATTGTAAAGAATTGATTCAAGGTTCAGTTGAACTCCACATTTGTATAAGAAATGATACCAATAGTTGCAAAAACACAACCAAAACACGAGTGATTGCTAAAATAAGGAAAGGTAACTATTTATGTAGGTGATGTCCCCACTGAAATCTATTTTCCGGTTCATGCTCATCCCTCAGTCCATGAGTCCATGTCTTGGCAACTCAGAATATTTCACAACCCGCTGGGTACGGGAGCAGACCGAGAATTACATCATGCAAGTAAGATTCTCAGCTCTGGCACTGACCTGTGTAACCTTTTGCTTTTCTGCCCATGTTTTGCCTATTCAGGCTGAAAATCTTCAGGACAATGCCAGTCTGCTATTACATTTGCACAATTCCTGGTACAAAAGCAAATAGATCGCAGCTGGAGCCCCTAGCCACCAATAATATAAATAATAATAGATTTCATTTTCTCTAAACAGCAATGCACATGCATCAAATGGAGTTATAACACAAAGATTTGTAATAAAATAATAATAAAAAATTGAAATACTAATGCTAATAAAACATCTTTTCAAGTTTCTTTTTTATGGTACATATGTATGTGTATTTGTGTTTGTGAGTGTGTGTGTCCCCCAAACATAACAGAGCCAAATTAAATTTTGCATATTATATCAAAAGAAGTACAATCACAGTAACCATTTATTTCTCAGCATTTTCATTTCTTTTTTAATGAACTTTCCCTAAGGACATTCTCACAATTGAGCATTTATTTATTATAAGCAACAAAAGGAATTTTGATTGTTCCAGCTGTGGCAAAGAAATGCACTTTGATAAGCATAGATGAAAATAACAGCAAAACTGAGTAATTAAAAACTTTGCAGTATGAGGGTGAAATTGTTCACTGACATTTCTCTGCTGAATTTAATGTTATTATGCTACAGAAGCTGGCTCTCAGAAAATTAGAGAGATCAGGAATAACTGAATTTATTTTCCCATTTTTCTGGAAGAGTTTCTTATCATTCATTTTAGGCACAAGTATATTCTGCTTAATAGGATATTTCAGTCTATCTGGCCTGAAAGAAGAAAAATTAGAGAAAATACTAGAGTATAAATTATGTAAAGATATAAAAGTTATGATTTTCATATTTATGCATATGATGAAAACTAAAATGACAGTTGCAATATACAGTAAGTACAAGACCACTATGTTTTTGTGGATGTGGATACATGAACAAGCTGCCCTGAAGTAAAAAGTGTCTCTCCATCTGCTTCTTCATGTTAATCATTGTTATTCATGCTTTCACCATGTTGTGATTTCAGCATTTCTGTATAGTGGAAGGGGACAATCTATTTCACACATAGAGTGAAATAAAAAGAAAGTGCTGTAGCAGACCATGTATCTATTCAGGACTGTGTAAAGAACTGTCAGTTCATTAAGCATTGATTATCCATTACAATACTGCAAAAAGTTACGTTCAAAAAACACTCTCAGTTTTAAAACTTTTTTTAATATTGTGATTAATTTGCAATATCAAAATTCTGGTCTTAAGAAATCACAATCAGTCAAAAAATACATCRCAGTTTACCAGTGATAAATGTCTCTGCAGCTGTTATTTATTCAGTTTTGCAAGAATAACAGGTATTTTTTTCTGTAAGAGCCAAATAACATGGAGGAGGACAGGAGATGTCCTCTTATTCATGCCAGTGTGGCAAGATCTAAAAGCACTGATAAGAAATGATGCAAATTTCTCCCWGCCTTGAATATCTACTCCAAGTAACAGTGACATTTTCCTGATTTAAAGCTTAGGTTTGGCATATAAARTTTTTGTTTTATTTTTCAAAGAATTGCCATCTATAAGCTGAAAATTTTCACTCTTCAGTGATGAGAAGCCAAATTGAGCCCATATACACTGTATGTGGCAGGGCAACATTATAGTTTCAGGAGTTTCTCGGAAGGAAAGTAGTTCACATATTCACTGGGGAATATTCAAAGYCCCTCACTGAGATAAGAATAGGAGAAAATACAAAAACACCTTTGGGAGTGAGATTTTGGTGATAAAGCTGGTGTTTCTAGAAAACAGAAATGGAGGTTATGACACAAACAGACACACTGGGAAGTGCAGTAGATGGTAGAGGACCTTCATGTTTAGGGCAATGAATTTGTGTTCAAAATGACTGCAAGCACTAGTAARGCTTCTCTGTAGGACTTTGTTGAGGAGGGAGTCACAGTAGTCAATGTGAAATTATGTGAAAATGTATGTGAAAATCTTTAGAAAACTCTTTGGGGCATTTACCCAAGTTTAGTCACAGCTCAAAAATATTACACCTGTCTTATTAGCTTAGGGCTGTGATAGGAACTCAAAGTGACAGCACTGCCAACACAGTAAGTCATAATGACACAGAGCACTGTTCTTCCAGGCCAGCAAACAAAACATCAGTTTCCAATTGAAAAGATATTGAAAAAGAAAAGAAAAGAAAAGAAAAAGAACAGAAGAAAAAAGAAAAGCAACTGTATGCTATTTATCATTACCAGATAATTGCATGAAGTCAAACAGAACATTTACCAATAAATGTAGTGTCTGTAGCAGGATGGGGGGATGTTCTGTACATAACATTGCTAAAGCGGGAGCCTAATAATTCACTTATTTCTAAAATTTGTCTGATGAYGGAGCTGAAATGCGGTAGTAGACTGCTATTAGTTTCAATGTGTGATTAAAAAGAAAAAAAAAGACCTTCCATCTTTTATATATACTTAAAATGAGAAAATCATAAAGGAAAGATCTAGTGCAAATTTCTTCAATGTAAAAGTAAGCAAAGCAAGATAAAAAGGCTTTGAAACTATATTTAATACCATACAATCAATCTTCCCTCAAAATCATTTCATTAAACATGAAAAAAATGAGAAGATAGGAAGAATTTGCTCTATTCTCTTTGCTGGTCAGACTCCTCTCACACTTTCTTTGGATTGTTATCAGGCATTTGAGTGCATTTCAGTTGCAGAGGAAGCAGCMCTATTGGCTTCATTGCAAAGGGAATGATCGGGGCCATGAAAAACTTTTCCTCTTTCCACCTGTTCCCTGTGAAGTCTTCACAGGAAYCTCCATGCTTAGATTTTGAAGTCTTCACAGCAGCTTCCATCCTCAGATTTTGAAGTGTTGGTGAGGACTGGGACTGAGCAAAGATGAATTCATGGTGTAATATGAGATGAATCAATAAACACTACGGCCTTCAGATATTACGTATTACTTACCACTGATAGTAAACCTGCATAAAGAAAGTTAGGATTAAGGCACTATGATGGGGCCATTAGATACAGAACACATTTGTGTAATTAGAGAATGAGAATGAGTTGAGCTAATCTTGCTGACACAGATATATAAAGTAAACCAGATAACGGTCTTTTTTCAAGAACTATATGCGTTTTATATAACCTACCCAGAGTCTCTTGTTCCAAGAGAGCTTGTTAGATGCCCAAAAGAAAAAGMGAGTAAAATTTGTGTTCTTTTTCCTTCATTATCTCCCTCATTGACATAAGCTAAGGCATCAAAAACACTGTTGGCATCCACTACAAAAATCCTTCAATACAGCAGTGTCAGCAAGGTGATATGATCTTTTTATACTCTTCCCTGACACACATACATAAGCCAACAGTGGAGACTCCGCTTTAGAGACTTGATGATGAGCACATTCTAAAAAGACTAAGATTTTTTTCCTGTGGAGGGAAAATAAAACCTTATAGTAATATAGTAATACACCATGATAGTGAATGGCACTGATCTACAGAGAATGCCCTATGAAGATTTTCTTCTAACCATCATTGCTCCTCACTAGGAACTGGAGGACGAAGCATATGGATGAAGCAAATGCAACTTGGATTCAGAAACAGACGGAAGGAATTTTATTTTTTAAAAAGTGCTCCATGCTTTTTAATAGAAAATAGGTAACATGAAAGTGTAATTTCAGATAAGGCATTCCCAAAAGTTTGAGGCAAACTTTGGCTTTTAATGTTTAGACTAAATGATGACTTCACTTGATGAGCCTGTATACTTTAATGATTAGTCCCTGCAGACCATCAGCAATGACTTGCTTTGGGAACTATTTGCCGTAGTCTGTTTTCAGAATATTTTGCTATGTTCCACGACATAAGATTTTGCTTGTAATAGCCCATTACACTAGTTTTCCCTCTCAAGCTTTGTGCACATCTCTACAACTGACTTGTTAAAAATAAATTCAGATTTTGGCCTGAATTGTACTACTGAAACATAAGCTTTCTTGTTGCACTGAGCTTTTTTGGTGCCTTTCTCTTCATGGCTCCAGTAAAACTGTTCTTTAAGAAACAGGAGTTTTGACAAATTCTATTATCTCTGTTATACCAGAGGCCAGACAAAACAGGTTCATGCTGGCTTATCAAGTTTTATGTTAGACATTGAAGTAGAATCAGCTAGCAGAGAGATAAGATATTCTCAAAATATTTTACTTATTCACATAAATTGAGTTCTACAATTTTTGAAACAAGATGTCTGCAGATTGATTTAATGAGATCTAYGACTAAATAATGTCATAGAGTCTTCAGCATTTAATAGGAATATTGAATGATGTTTTAATTTTTGATTTTCACTGCTTTACTAGATTTTTTGGGGGTATTCAACCATATGCTATTCCTGATCTCCCATTCTTATGTCCATACTAATAATTAAACAAGCACAATATATAATTAACAGAAATTTTCAGAGAGGCACAAAGCACTTTATAAAAACAATGCAAAAGATTATAGGAATTGTACTGATCCTATCCTTAGCGTTTTTATACTCAAGCTTATGGACCTGTGTAAATTTTAGCATGGAATTCATATCACCAAACCATAAATGTCCAAAAACCTGATGTGTAAACTAGAGCCCTAGACTCCCTTTAGTCAGAGACTGTCACCTTTGGAGAATTCAGACATTTTGCATCAATCTGCAGTTTGGAAGTGGTYCTTTAACTCGCTGTTCATTGAGAAGGAAGGCTAGTCTATTTGTTTAGACTCAGGACTGAATTTTCAGAATGATATAGCTTGATTAATAAATAAGGATTCCTGAAAACCTAAGTATTCTTTTTCCTCTCCTACACTCACCACAARAAACGTTAGCACCTCCAGTGCTTTAGAAGAATATATATCTTTGACACACAAAAAAATACAAAGCCTTGGAAATTCTACTTTGCCACAGAAAAATAAAGCAACTCAAGCTAAAAAGCTCTGTCGATGTCCTGGGATCCTGCAATATTACAACATTTGTTAGCTGATGCTAAGAAGTGGACTTCATCCTACATTAGAGAAGAGAGGAAAAATAACTCTACAGTGTGTGCTAAACTGACCTGAGGGAAAATTCTTATTAGTAGGATATAAAACCAAGAAGTCTAATTTCATTATAAAAACTGAGCAATGCAACTTGTTCCACAGGCGCTGTCTGTGCATACAGCTCACAGCCCAATGAGGCCTTATTCTGCATTGTGGTATCATTACTATAATACAAATAAGAAATAAGTGTAATAAAAACACCACAAAAAAGGCTGAAGAATAAACCCAGTCTTAAAACTCATCAGATTAATAATGCAAAGAGTGATTTCAGGAAAGGAAATTAAGCTGTTAAAGCAAAATCCAGCAAGCTCTGACGCAGAAAATACTCCCTTTGATTCCCCTAGCAGTTTTGCTTGAGTAAGGAAAGCCAGGCTCAGACAGTTAGTGAATACTGACAGTCTCTGTTATATAGATGGCAGGGTTTAAAATGMAAAGCGATCACATATGGGGGAGAGAAGGATGATAATTTGGCTCCTGTATCCCCATTTCAAACCTGGAACTCCAGTGGTTAGGAAGCAGGAGATGTCAGCTGAATGGTGTATTCCCATGCTAAATAGATGGGAAGAACAAGGGATCTGTGACAACATGTGAGAGGTTTGCAAACAGCATGTCATTTAAACTAGTGTGCTATTAAGGATATATACAGTAATTGTCAAAGTATACAAATAGCACTATCCATCTCAAAGCCTTTCACCAGCATTTGTCACTGGTCTTGACATTGCACAAGATAGGGAAAGATTGTTAGGGACATTTTCTAGCACAGGGAAATGGAAGTCACTAAAGAAAAAGGAGATCAGACCTGGAAAAAACTTGGGTGCTGCAATTTTCAGCATTCTAATGCCTCAGAGTAGACRTTTGTCTCCTGGTGAGACTTCACATTGCTGAGGAAAAAGTCAACGTTCCTTGCACAGTGGGTATGAGAAGGAAATTCACAGCATTCACTGCATGTCTGATTCCTTACCAAATCCAAATCCCTCCTGTTAACACCTAGGGAGTTCAGCAGTCATCAGGCTCCTTCATACCTCTTTTCTTTGAGAACTGGGTAGAATACGAAGATCCCCTCTTGTAATGGGAGAAATTACTTCTCCTTTTCTCTGTGTGACTAACTTTATGTGAATGATTCCAGAATGAAAGCTATGCCAGACCTTTTGTTAGGCACTCCTCTCTTCCAGGCAAGCATCTCACCTGCTAGAGAAGTGTCCTCGCAGTATTTAGGTACAAAGATCAATTTTGTGAGTCCTGGATAGAATCACAGGATCACAGATATGCTGAAGTTGGCAGGATCCTTTGGAGATCATGGGTCACCTAATGTATGTTGTTCAGGACCATGCCTGGTTGGGTTTTGAGCATCTCCAAGGATGCAGACCCCTCAACCTCTCTGGTCACCCTCTTTCAGTGTTCAACCATCCTCAAATGCAAAAACACTCAGACAGAATTTCCCACCTTTGTGTCTATTGCATCTTACTCTGTCACTGGGAACTACTGAGAAGTCTGGCCCTGCCAGACACACTCCTGTTTTATACACATTGATAAGATCTCCTCCTGAGCCTCTGCTGTTTCAATAACTAGTGSAGCTTAGATGGCAGAACAATTATATATGTCAGGACTGACTATACATTAGCCAATTCTGAAGTGTCTTAGCAAATTATGTCGTCAAAAGACTTTTTGCTAACCTCTCCCTTGGCCCCGAAGCAGATTGCACTTGCACTGTGGAACTTGGAGCTGGCATCCCTTACGAAGGTTCTTTCATYGTGGTTGTTAAGTGCTACACACAGTTCATCTGTCTTCTTTTCAGTAAGGTTTACTGGCTTAAGCTTAGCAGCTTATTAACGCARCTGTATGGCTTGCTGATTGGAGCAATAGTGTGTCTGGACAGTTCAGATGTTCACTTCTGTGTGGAAAGGTATACTTCTGAAAACCTAAATCACATTAGTTGGATACTGGGTGCAAGCATGTTACCTTGGATCTGGCTTTCAACGCTTAGCTCAGGTTACATGCTAAGCTGAAGCTGAGAATTGTCTTCCATCTCCTTGTGTCCATCCCTGGGCTAAGCTCTGCTCTGATAGCAGGATATGYATATTCATGTTTTCGTAGCCTCAGGATTCAGGACATTGTGCAAAGTTTCAGACATAGACACAAGTCTTCTCTTGGTGGAAGGCAAAATAAAGAGCTAGAGCAGAAAGTTAGGTCACAAAGACAATGAGGCAAAGGGAAGCACTGAGATGTTTCTCAAGGAGCTCCAGTGAGCTGGAAAGCTGTTTCTTTTGCAGATCCTCTTGTCTGAAGATATGCTATTTGCCCTTTGAAGTATGAATTCTCCCTCCAGCACAGAAAATATGGTGGTATGAGGGTGGTCTGACGTTCCTTTCTCCTTGCATCAGCTTTGTTCAGTTTGTAACCTAGTAAGGCTCTTCTCCCAACAGCCTATGAAGCAGTATTCCTAGGAAATTGTGCAGGGATCCTGAAAAGGCTCTTCTTCTGTTTAAAGCATCTTCCTTCAGTAAATGTAGAAATGCCATGCAAAAAGACTATGCSCTGCATAAGTGCAACCCCACAGTCTAAACATAGTTGGCAACTCAAAATGAATTTTCCTCCTTTCTCCTGCTCATGGAGATATCTTTTTTCCTTAGAATATTTTTGTACTAATAAAAYAGCATAAAGCACAACATGATGCATTCATTAGCTGAGACACCAGTAAAAATTTCATCAGCTTCAGATTGCAAGTCTTATCACCATAAATTACATTGGAAACCTTAATGGAGGTGCTATCCATCCCTATTATTAGTGTTATGTTCAACAGGAGTTGTTTATGCCTTAAAAATCARCGTACCCTTTCTTAACCATAGTAAAGCTTTCCTATATATGCAGTCTGATATGCAATGGATAATTATTCATCAAGCCTTTCCAGAAAAAAAAATGAAAAGTTTGTTACTTTTCTTTTAATACATAGTTTTAGGGGAAAACAGCAGCAAGTACAACAACTTTCAGGACATCCGTTTCTGCATTTCTGTTTCTGAAAACTTTTCAGACATCTGTGCACTCATATAAACAGGTCACATTCATATTTGTTAATAAAAACTAGTTTCTAAGTTTGATCTGTGTAGCCAAAAAAGAGGATAAAATATTCTCTTAAGAGGATCTTGYTTCTCTCCAGAGCATGATTAGGTCTTCATAAGGCTTGTCAATTTTATATATAACTACTTAACCAGACTTGCTTCGAGTCATCTCTTTTCCACTGGGAGTGGTCCTATATTGGAGAAAATTATGGATATAATGGCTATTTGTGATGGAAACAATAACCTTGATGTCTTTTTATGATTCTGAATAAAAATTCAGACTTATAGCTATCAGAGCAAACTTGAAAATAAACATCTGCTTTACTTATTCCTGATACGACAAAGCCTCCCTGGCAGATCTCATGTAATCATAGGATCTGAAAGAACGAATAGTGAGAGAAGATCCTTTATCCAGAAATCATCTCCTGCATTTTTTTTTCTGTAGCTTCCATGTCAGACTATTCTCACAATCGCCCAATATTGTCCAACTGAGCGTAAGTCACCCATCCTGAGAACTGGAAGGAAGGTGCAGCTGGGAACTATCAACAAATAGTGATTTATGTAAGTAAAACCATGCCTCTATTACAAATATACTTCCATTTAACCATTTTTGCTGACTTCATTTTCCTTTTTAATTGAACAGTCCTCCAAACAGATGTTCTATCTATTTCTGTTTTCATATAAGTCCTACCCCAACCAGTTCAAAATTGTGAGCAGGTATTTTGGGTACTGCAGTAACTTTAGCAGCAGCTGCTTACTGCAGTTCCACCCAGGCAAAAATCCTTCCAGAATAAAACAAGCATACTCCTCTGCCAAAATTATTAAAAGAATCTGAACCCCAGAGTGCCAAAAAACAAACAAACAAAACCCCAAAACAAAACAAAACAAAAATCAAAAAAGGAAAAAAAAAGAAAAAAACAACCCCTGCTTTGGAGTGCAGAGGTTGTAACTAGCTAGACATTAAAGGAAGTTGATCTGAACAATTATTATTTGTTACAGAGAACCATTGTTATGTATAGAAAACAGAGAAATCCAGGACAGAGTAAGAAATTACCYTAATTGCTTTTGCATGCTTGAGAATTAGGGAATTTCTCCCCTGAAATCTGCCCTCCCTAAACCCAAGGGATGTTGCTTACAAGGAGAACTAAAGTTTGCATTACGTGTTGTGGACAACACACTCACAAATGCAAAGGCTCAAAATGTTAATTTTCTCCCTCAAAAATGTTAGTTTGTCACRGCTGCAGAACGGTAACTGAATGTAAGGGGTGGAAAGAGTTAATATGGATTCCTTAAGGAACAGGTAGCTATGCTGCTAATGCCAGAAGAGTTAAACAGTCTTTATACTCCCCCAACCATGCATCACGAGTTGTAAGCCCTTTGCAGGCACAGGTTATTATGTGGCACTTGAGGAATGCTGTAGCTACCCTCCATTATTCTGATGAGTTTTCTCGTTTTTTTTTTTTTTTTTTTTTTTGTCCCCAGAGCACTGTATCTTTCCCTGGGAACATACTGAGAAAAGTCAACAGAAGGGAGCTTTTTAATCTGTCATTCAGGGACTCATACAAGCAAGTACCTGTATAACAGGGTTTGTGGGATCTGGGGAAGATTGAGTTCTTCAGTCAAGACTTGAAGGTGTGACCTCCTGATTTAGAAGACAGAGTGCTACTTCTGGAGTTTACCGGTTCCACCATCCTCCCCATCTGTTTTTGTCAAGCTCAAGAATTGTGCTGCCAGTGGAAAAGGCTGCAGTTCTTAATGAAATCAGAAGTGCTGGGAATTAAATCGTGGTTTCTGAAAGATCATCAGCAGTCTGTTTTAACCCTTTTTTTCTTTCCTTTCCTGGAGTCAGAGCTTTTGCTGTTAAAAACTTCTAGGTATAATTTTATTGTTTTTTATTTTATTTGCAATTAATACATAGTAACTATTTACAAGGATGATCATTAACATTACAGGATTTTTATTGTTAACATTCTTGGTTACACTGTCAGCCAGAACTGCAAAATACAGGAAATAGGGAAATAAAAAAGGGAAAAAAAAATATTATACTTCAGGGCTGGACTATGGAGTAAGATGCAGATGTTAGTTGCATTGCTGGTTGTTCTCAGATTTACTCCAAGTATGTGTCAATGAATGGAGCAAGTTTTCAGCTCATGTGAACAGGTTTAGTTTCCTTGCAAAGGATTTATCTCCAGTTTTATACCTCTATATTTACCTCTATATTTATTTTTATCTCTATATTTACCTCCAGCTGAAATAAGAATCTAAAGGGTGGAGTAATCGTACTTTGGAATTCAAAACTGAAAGTACCTTGACAGTCAACACAGGTTATGGAAGTACATCACTTTATAAAACCTGAAGGATGTGATATTATTTTTCACTGAGGCAGTTAGCAGTCCTTTCCAACGATGTTGTGATTTCYGTGCTGCATGCTATGCACCATTTTTTAAAACAAGAATCTGCAAATAATAAGAAAAGTACAACAGAAACTGAAGATACAGTGTTGCTGTCCTATGGAAAGAGCACAGAATAGGAGATGAGGTTTCTCTTCCCATACCTGATACTTGTTCCCTATGTAGCTTGAAGCAACTAACTTCCTTTATCATCCAGTTTTTCCACCTCTAAAATAATAAGTGAACCYGATCACCTTTGCAAAGCTCCTCAAGATTTGCTGTGAATCAGCTAGCTGGGAGTTATCATTGCCCTCATTATTATTAAAACTTATTATTATTATTATTGTGCTTCTGCACTGGTAAGAACAGCTTAAAGCATCTACCACTGTGCGGGGATACACAGCTTGCAGTGGAAAAACTAGACTGAAAGATAACCTTGCCACTAACAAGGTAAAAATGAGAACACCAAGCAGCCCGATTGCTGCTTCACTGATAACAAGGGCTTTCAAACACCCTTAGCCAGATTCTGGTCTCAGCTAGAGGAGCACAAATCTGAGGGGTTTCTGCTGGGATCTGCAGGACTACAGGGAAATTACCAAAAATCTGAATTTGGGCTGGGGGTACTTAAACTATATGTGCTCATTCTAAAGGGCCAGATATGCATAGATGCTCGGTGCACCTCATGGAGAATGAAAAGCAACAGACACATACGCACACTAATTAAAACTGCAGATGTGACTTGGTGTGGAGATTAAATAACACCTCTGGAAAGAGGGGTAGCTGCCAGACATAAAAGCGAAAAGCTCCTCAATTAAGTGGCTCGAAGGGCTGTCGCTGATCTAATTCTTCTTTTTTCCAGAAACAGAAGCAATAGTCTTCCCTCTCTGSGTAATGTCTGTCAGTTATTTAACTGACCCATGCCTACTCCCCAGTACGGTTTCACATCACCTCCATATCGTTTTCCTAGGAATTAAGGTAAAGACTTAGACAGAGCTTTGAAGCRCTCCAGGAGAGAGGTGTTGGTCCCTAGGCATAGGTCCAGGCTACTATTTATTATTTACTGTTTAGAACAGGACAGACAGGACACGTGCAAATATCACAGCCCAGGCTACCAGTGAAGCTCATTTTCAGCCCTTAGTCCCAGGGCAAGCATGATAAACCTATGTTACAGCCAAGACAACATTCTGCAATGCAGATAGTAAATCTGCAGGTCGAGACTACGCATGTTAAAGCCAGCTCTTGAGGCCGCTTTTAGCCCAATAGGTAAAATCAGTCCTATTTACAGTGGACCAGGCAGTTGACTTGCAAGAAAAATGTGTTGCCACAAAATACCCCACAAAACTCTTTTTTTTTTTTTTTTTTGAGTTTAGGACTGACGGAAAACTTTAAAAATTCAAATCACTCCTATGGAAAAAAAATATAAATATTTGAAAACAAAATAAACCTATGTTTTTCAGTCTCACTCCTCATAGCTGAAACAGTGTCTYCTGTGGCTGCTATTCCTGCAGCAGCTGCTGTGTGGCATTGCTTCCCTTCGGATGAGACGAAACAGCACTCATTGCAGCGCCTTCCTTGAAGACAGTTCTGTTCCCTGTCCCTGTAACAAACTGTTCTAATTGTTATGTTGACTATTATGGCTAAAATTGCAATGCTCTGTTGTTCAAGAATTTTTGTATTTCTGTTAAATGAGAGGGAGCAAAAAAAATCCCTACATTTTAGAAATTATTTTGAAAAAAAAATCTGCTTTGAAAAATAATCGGCTGGCTGTGAAATCTATTATGAAATATATTTCAATTAAAAAGATAYATAATTTATGTGCATAAGCTTTTCTTCTGTCAAGTTTATATTTTTGTTGTCTTGTGGTAATGCCCTGAAGTAAGCACTTCTGAATTTTAAACTTTAGCATTTATCTGAGCAATCATGCTGTGAAGATAAATATCCCTTGAGGAAGATACACAATTGCATCTTGTATACCAGTAAGTTAGGCTTTGTGCAGGTTATTACTGCACTAGGAAGCATGGGGGTACAATAACAACAATTAGCATTTAGAGATCCACTGTTCATGTTCAATGTATTGTATAAGCACCAGTTAATTAAGGCCATACAGTGGTTGTGATTCTGAGGTTCAGTTTCGGGATCTTTGGAAACATTTGGGTGGTATAAAAGGGTCATAAACCAGTTGCAAAATCTTCATTAAAAAAATCCCTTGGTGCTAAACTTTCTGCTGGAGTGTTTCCTCATGTGTCTCTAGTGCAGGGGACGTGGAAAGGGAATGGCTGAGACCTGCTGTGGTAAAGCAATACTTCTCGGGCACAGTGGCCTATCAGTAGTACCGAAATGAAGAACATAGTTCTGCTTTTCTCCAGCTTAAACAGCTCCTGCACACTTTTGCATGGTCAGCATGAACCGGAACGGTGAGCTGCTCCAACTGAAAAATTACCATTTTTTTGTGCACAGGTCATTTTTTAGCTGGCTTACTGAGTGGCCATGTAAAATGCCTGGGGCCAGCACAACCTAGGGAATAGCTCTAAGAGTTAACATTTTGGGATAGAAAGAGGAGAGGACAGGCACTTAGGTTACTATTAAAACTATCACACACCTTAATTTCAGGTTGCTAAACAGGTTAATTTTTAAATTTAAATCAAGGTGTGGTTACCCTTAGACCCACCTAAGACTACACTGTTGTGAGAGGATGTATAGGMCTCCTGGCCTATACATAGGCCACTGTGTTAGCTCTAGCAGTCATGGTCAGATCATTGAAAAGAGCCCAGAACAAAAATGATTAACACAAATCCTAATACTGAAAAATGATATTAGCATATGTTTGGGAACAGAAGTTAAGGTGTATCCATTCGGTCTTGATACCTGCACCAAATCAGATTAGTGATCAAACTGATTGTGAAACTGCACCTATATGCTTGTTCTGAAGACGCCTTAAAGAAATGTCTTCCTGTTTGCTGACCACAGGAAGTTCCTACAGCCACTAGGCCACCAAAGTAAGTATTAAATTAGCTCTTGAGTGGATGTCAGAAGCAACTGGGGCCTTGGAATCAATACAGAGTCATAAAAATAAAACTGGCTTCCTGGCACACACTTCGTGTCATCTTCTGAAGAGACTCTCTTTAAGGAATGATCTTGATGTTTCTTTGATTTATGTAGGAACAATATTCGTTCTTGCTGCTTTGTAAACAGCAAAGCTGTGATGAAAGAGAAGGCGACCACTCAACCAGGGAAACAGAGAGCCTGGAGTAGGTCCCAGGCTCTCCTTGACAACCTCACAGGTTATCTGAAAGAAGCCACTGTGGTGTTTTTTTTATCTCTATGGTGAAGGCTTGATCTCAGGCATAGTCTTTTCAATTTCAGTACTGGCTGCTTGTTTTATTACCTGAACAACTTGCACTCCTCTCTGTCAAGTGGTGTGAAAGCTGAGTAGATATTAGAACAGGATACCATAGCATTTCACAGAGAAATAGAATGTTTGTCCTGTGCTGTTGTTGTTGTTAGACTTCATAAGAGGTGAAATACTAGCTCTATGATTCTTTGTTTTGCCAATGTAAGTTCAAAAGCAATTTTATTTTTTGATCCTGGTTCCTGGCTTCCTCTGAAAATTAAAATCTTTGTGATCATTCTGTCTGTCCTTCATTTCCCTCCTCCTTCCAAACCTTGGAAGTTCTTTTCCCATTTCAACGAAATGTGGCAGATGTTGATGATCAATGATATCTTACTTATTTTTAAGCAAAAGTTACCTGATAATGTGGAAGATACCTGAACTAATATGCCCATGAAAGCATGCTCTCTTTGGAACAGCTCTTTGTTTTTATATAAATGTACACTGTATAGATGTATTTTGCACATTTATGTTGCCCTATTTTGAGTAGAAGTTTAAAGGGCATAGAGGGCAACAGCAATATTCTGGGATATTATGGGAAGGTGTAGAGTGAAAGGATGGTTCTTAAAAAATGGACTTCAGTAGTTTTGTTTTTAATGGATCCTAGATTTATTTCCTTTCTTATCCCCCTTGACTGCTGTCCCGATTGTGACAATCCTGTTTTTATWTAACAAATCCAGAGACAGGGTTGCAGTCAGCTGTTCAAAGCACTGGGAGCAAATATCTGTCCTCAGCCTCTGAAATATTATTTTTCTATGCCCACATAAGTCAGGGAAAACAGAAAAAAGACCTTAAGACTTGCCACAACTGTGGCTCATCTCCCTCTAGGGCTCAGTTAAGCCAGTGGGTAGCAGGGTGGAGTGCTCAGACTGTGTCTTGAGACTGACCGATTGCTCAACTCAGATTATTTACAGGAAAGTTCCTGAAACCATATAGACACTTAGAGAATATGCTGCCAGTGGGAGCAGGTATATACACTCACATTCAGCTACCACAGATTGGAGGTGTACATTCACAAGGTAAGGAAATTYTGCCCTGATCGATAGAGATGGAGAGTTCAGGGCAGCCCTTCTCACTTACTACTTTTTCATCTGTATATTCATCTATTTAAGAGTAGGAAGAGTTTGTAGACATATACAGTAACAGCTAGAGAAATTTATTAAAATTTAATTACTCTCAAGTTTTTCAGTGTCAGACTATTTTTCTTCTCCGTCTGTCATTTCGTTGTACCCCATACTGAGCTGGTTGATATTTGTCATCATTGTTGCCATCTCCTTGGCAAAGATTTTTTTCCTTTTTAGCAGAGATGCTTTTTGCTATAGCATCTCACCACTGGATAACTTCTCTGTATATGATGAACAGAGCAGATCTTCCCAGGTCACTGTGGTGCCTATTGTGCTTTTACCCCTGAGTTCCTCTCTTCATGCACTGGAGAAGATCAAAACTCAAAATGACAAAATTTGGAGCTCTACATAATGCAAATCAAAATGATTCTACTCAAGACAATACAACTATGCTAATATTTAACAGATGAGGGTCCAGCTTAGATTTTCTAGCTTAGAAGCAGCAGTGTTTCAGCAATACCTGCAGTCTTTTCAGAGCACCAGTATTTTAAGCATGCAACAAAACAGCAAACYACAGTGTAGCCATTGCCTTCTTGTAGCTAGATGCTTATTTTAGACAGGAAGAAATCTGTTCCATTCAAAATATAATAGAAAAGATTACTAACCACCAAATACATAGCAGCTGGAGATGCCAGTTTGAATGCAACACACCCATAAAAACACAAACATTTTTAAAAGGGTTCTGGTGTGCAAATGAAAAAAGTATAAGAAACTGTATATAGATAAAATGTACTTATTCTATCTATACTTTCTCCTTCAATGTATTTTGTTCATTTAAGGATATTAAAAAAATGATGAATGCATAAAAAGGAAAGGATTGATTTTGCAGCTGCAACCTAATCGGCTCCAAATCTCTGCAGGTTGTAGGGCACACCACTGAGCTGAAGTCAGGTTGAAGAAACAGCTTAAAATGACTCAGAGTCCCCTGTTTCTGGGAAGATTAGATATTTGGAGAGAGAAGGAAAAGGAAGAGGTGTTTGGGATTTTTTTGTTTTTCTTTCCCCAAACTGAGAGGAACAGCTTTAAACATTACAAGCATCCTGTTTGAAAAGATGATCTGAGATCAGAGGACTATCTGGATTCATTTTCCCAGACATAGAAAATGACAGTAGGTAGGCACTGTCGTTTCAGGACAGTTGTCTTTCTTCATGAAAAGCCTTCAGTTATATGATTTCAAGGCTCTGATATAAACAAAAAAGATTGGAAAAAATAAGGTAGAGGGCCACTTTTTCTGAGCAATTTTATTTGGAGAAATACTATTTTCCATTAAGATTTATCATATCATGAGAAAATTCTGCAGAAAGGGTAGCATCCTTTATTAAATTATGTGACTATTTAGAGTAATTTCTATAGAATCCAATTTAATTTCTATAAACCTCTATAGATTTCAATATCTTTGTATTCTGTAGATTTCTGTGGATTTCTCCATAGGGACAGTTGTTAGTGGCTGCAGGATTTGATTCACAGTGAAGTTGTTTCTTAGGAAGGAAAAATGGCTTTGCCATGAAAGAATCCAATGTAAAGCAGGGTCTGCTTTTGCAGGCAACAGCCCTAGGCTGATGCAACTGCTTCAGCCAAAGTCAGGTTGGATAGAGCTGCTGTGGTGCTAAAAAAATATACAAGGATTCAGTGACACTTTACCCAAGTGACATTTTGGAAGCTTCACCCCCCAGGCAATCCACTTTTTTTTTTTTTTTTTTTTTTTTTCCGAGGTAGATTCACACAGCCACCAGCAGAATGAGAAATCAGAGTGTTTGAAGTGAGTAACTTAGATATAAAAACAAGTTCTTTCAAGAGGAAATGGCTTCTTAATCTGCCATTTGGTAGAAGCTGGTACTTCCTCAGCACAAAGTTATATCCTATCGATCTGCCTGGGACTGTGTCGTTCTTATTGCCCTCCCCTATTACCCGACTGCTTGTGGACTGTTTGAGACTGCATTTTATGAGGCAAGGATATAAACAGTCACTGACAAAGCTAGTTCAGGACTACTGGAAGAGGTGAAGTAACTCAGCCAGAAGCAATAGTTCCTCTGCGTCAGCTCGAATGACTAGATAGACAGGGAAAAAAAAAAAAAAAAAAAAAAAAAAAAAAAAAAAAAAAAAAAAAAAAAAAAAAAAAAAAAAAAAAAAAAAAATTCACAGTCTCTCTAAACACCAAACCACACTCTTGCGCCTAAAGTACTTTGCAGACGTGTGTTCCCAGTTGCATTCCCGGCACGCTGTGGTCCTTTGCATCCTCAGCAACCAGCAGCAAGGCAGAGCATGGGGTTCATTTTGCCACCAGCCTGCAGCATTCGGGGAAGGGGTAGTCGCGCACACAGACACACACACCTTAAGTTTTAGCGGTTGCCATGRCGATGAAAGGAGGCATTACAAAATGCACAAGCTGTTGAACATGCTGCTGGAACCGGGCGGAAAAGCTAAGAATAAACTTTCAGCTAATTCCCCGTAACGCTGGAGCTCCGAGCAGCTGCTGCTCAGCCAGCGCCGCATCCCGGGCAAGCAGCTCCGCGGCTCCCAGCGGAGAGGCCGCAAGTGGAGGCGGCTGGAGGAAGAGAGGGCTAATTTTATTATTATTATTATTATTATTATTATTATTATTATTATTATTATTATTATTATCATTGCTCTTTAATACCTAATTTCTGTGGGGCTGACGGAGGAGGTCACGCCAGCTGCCCGTGTGCAAAAAGCTCTCCTGTATTTAATGGCAAAATTCCCCCTGTGCCCAGGGTTTTAGTGTTGAGCTGAAACAATAGAAAAGGTGAYGGCTCAGCCCTGCTGCTGGCAAGAGCTGTAGGAATTTTTGGGGAGCTGCAAGCAGAATTTCATCCTTCCTCCTTTTTGCAGCCACCCACCTGGACCTGCCAAAAGGGTAGGGCCTGACCCCTATCAGGGAGATGTAGGACTTGGGCCTTTTTTGGAGAACCTTGCCTTCTAAAGGAATGGTGTTACACTGATGCAATTCAGAAGGAGGTTGAGTGAGAAGGTAAATGCTCTATATAGTCCCAAAGAAAGCTACATTTTCATGCTTTTTTTTTTTTTTTTTCCTTTTCTGCTCCGAATGTGCTTCTACACATCTCAATGTAATGCAGAATTTTCTCAGCAGCCACGCATAGACAGTCTGTCTTCTTTCTTCATAGAAATCCACTAGATGGCAACATCCCTCGCTCGCTTCTGCATCCAGGACTGGTGCCTTACAAAGAGCCCAATCCATCTGGTTGCGGGGGAGCTTGTGCATGGGGGGCTGGCAGATAAGAGGCAGGGATTGTGAGTGTTATCATGCAGTGAGATTTCCTGAATGCAAAGAAAAACAGACAAGCAGAATATTTATTAGCAAGCGCATCCCAACTTTAAGAAGAAATGTGAGTGGCAACAACAACACATACGTTACCTGTGTCTACTGAAGACATGGAGGTGCATTTCTGAGCAGTGGACGCCTGTTCAGAAGTGAATTCAGGCCTTGAAATTGAAATAAGACCTTCCRTGAAAGATATCAAGAGCTCTACTGCCCAATACAATTTGATCTTTATACTCCTCGTCCTCTGCTTTTTCTTCCCAGCAATGCTTCAAAGCTGTTTGATTTAAAGTGTTTTGTTTCTGCTTCTATTCTGTATCTGTAAATTGCCCATCACAATTAGACTAAAACATACAAAAATAATAATAAACTCTCCAGGGTCACTTGYCCACAGAGCAGATTTAGGGTTCCCCCTCCCAAGCACTTCCGAATTCATACACACATTCTCACACATGCACACACATACTTGGATGCAGTAAGCATGCACCTTAAAAAATATGAGAAAAGAAAACTTTCTTTAAAAACAGCAGTCACTAAGAAGGAAAGGATGGAACTAAAATTAAAAAAAAAAAAAAAGAGGATTCTGAATTTCTACAGAGTGCTGTACTGACCAGTCGCTAAAGACAAGAGTGGTTTAATACCACCATATGAGGTAATGACTGAAAGAAAGGTGAAATTATGAGTCACAGAATGTTTAAGGTTGGAAGGGACCTCTAGAGATGATTTAGTCCAACAMGCCTGCTCAACCAGGGCACGTGGCACAAGGTCACATCCAGGTGGGTTTGGAGGATCTACAGAGAAGGAGAGTCCACAGCCTCTCTGGGCAGCCTGTGCCAGAGCTCTGGCACCCTCACAGGAAAGCAGTTCTTCCTCACATGCAGATGGAACTTCCTGTGTTTTAATTTATACCCATTGCCCCTTGTCCTATCACTGGCCAATACCAAGAAGAGTTTGGCCCCATCTTCCCTACATTCTCCCCTCAGGTACTTATACTTATTGATCAGAATCCTTCATGTACATTAATATATAGAAAGTTTTTTGGCGGTACTTGCCTAATCCTGCTGATACTGTTCCCCTCAGTTGATGAGACATCTGTAACCCATTGGCTCAGCCCCAAGGCACCCACAGAACAGCTCTGCTTGACAAAGTGCAGCTATGTGATCAGCTTCAATCTTCAGGTTTAATCCATCTTCTAAGTTTCAAAGGCCAGGAGGATGATGTGGTGCTCATGGGGAAAAAAAAAGTCCGTCAATACGTATTGAATTTTTTTTTGTTTTTTTTTTTTTCTGTTGTCTCTTTCTTTGAAATGCCTGATATAGACTGGTTTTGATATTACATTTATAGAGTCTAGTTCTCCATTTTTTTTTTTTTTAATTCAGCATGAGCAAATACAAGATTCTAAAGAATCAGCTGTTTAAGAGGAGGAAAAAGGAACAGAACTTTGGTAAGGAGGTCCATAGCCACTTCTATAGAAACTATGGCTGGAAATGAAAGAGGTGTGAGATCTAATCTGATGGCTTTTGCCTTTGAATATGACCCCATTAGAAAGTTCAGTGGAACAGAAAATATTGTCTGGAGACAATACAGTCTTGAGAACTGTAGAGTGACAGGAGGAAGAGGAGGAAGAACATCTACCTGCCAGATCAAACACAGGAAATACCCACAAGGCAACATACATTGGCATCATTGCTTTCTAACTGTTAAATCTAACTTAACAGGAAGGGTCTCAGCTTTAGTAATCCACTGTGATGTCCATGCTTGACTGCACAGTGCCTTTCACCCATGTKTTACCCTCTGATGTAGTTCATTGCAGTTCTTATAAAATAACAAGAGTTTGCTGATGTCCTATCTCACGTTGACCCATGTTTCCACCTTTAATTAGCAGACAATACATATGCCATGGAAAACTACAGTCTTACATGAACACAGGCCACATTAGCAATTGCTTATGACCATTTTTCTCTAGCTATTTAAGAATGGTCATTTAGAAAATGTGTACGTCAAATGGTGAGGGAAATTAACACTGCCACATACTGGTTATCCACACCTATGGATGAAACGAACATGTTTCCAATTAAAAGTGAAAGAGACAATTGCTAAAGTCACTTTGGCAGCAAGAACTCTCCAGCTGCCTTTGGATTCCTCAATAAGTGAAATGTTTGACACAGAAGCATATGTTTTTGGCAACATTGTTTAATTCACGTTTTAAAGGGAGAATTGAAATTCTACAAGGTGTGAAAAAAGATCACTGGAACATTTTCTGTTTTGGGTGACAGAAACCATGTCACCCTTGTATTCYTGTTCTTATTTTTCAAGAACCACCTTAGAAATGCACAGATAAGAAACATAGAGGGTAGACACACATGAGAGAAAGCAGAGGTAGCTGTAGCTTTATGTATCACAATACCTCTTTGCAAAGTACTGGAAAGGCCTTTGGAAAAAACAATTGAAACGGAAAGGAAGGTACAGGAAAGGAAAAGAGAAAGGAAAAGAGAAAGGAAAAGAGAAAGGAAAAGAGAAAGGAAAAG